>NC_052507.1:12260834-12342703 GCF_014356525.2 Nilaparvata lugens | reverse complement strand
ATTTTTAATATTCTTTCCGAAGAATGGACATTGATAACATGGTAGGTTGGTAGCTGCCGGCTTGTATTGTAGTCCAGTGATAGAGGCCAGTTGATGTTTAGTGGACGCGTTTATAGTAAATATCATGTTTAGTTCAGCTCCATAGCGGACACACTTCTCGTTTCTCTTTTTCTCTTTATAATGTTCTCGTCTTTCTTCCTCCTTCTACTCCTGGTTATCATCTTATCATCCACGTCCACTAGTTATAATTGTTTCTTAAGAATAAACGATCTTATGTTGAATATAGCAAATATGGACGCGTTTATAGTAAAATCACGTTTAGTTCAGCTCCACGGCAGACACACTTCTTGTTGTTTCTCTTTCTCTTTTCATAATGTTCTCTTCTTTCTTCCTCTTTCTACTCCTGGTTATCATCTTATCATCCACGTCCACTAGTTCTAATTGCTTCTCGTTCTTTCACTCTCTTACTCTCTATGTCTCTTAACAATGTTTCTCTTCTTCCTTCCTCGTTCTAGTTCTTCTTTTAACATCCACGTTTTTTCCTCTCTTTCTATTTATTTTTTCTTGTGCTCACTATAACCTTGGAAATTTGGATAGCAATACCAAGTTTTCTCCTTGTTTCTCTCCTTCTAAGTTGGTGGGATTATGTCCAAAGCTCCGCCAATTTATGTAGATGTATAACAATATAATTATTATCTATAGTTATTATATTACAAATTGCTTTTTCATATCATATACAGTTCAATAATTATTTTCGTAGTCTATATTATGTAAATTCATCTATAATTTTGCTGTATTGTAAGCTATTGTATATAAGTGTATAAACCAGTATATATTGTAACCTACATAAATAAAGTACTCAATCAATCAATCTCTCTCTCTCTCTCGCTCTCTCTCTATCTCTCCCTTGATACCCTCTCTGAGAATGGACTTCTTAAGGTCCAAACTTCACCGTGTCATGTGAAAACATTACAGTAGTACCTTAACTTTTGCATTTTCATAATTTTTCTTGCTCAATATTATTGTAGAACTCATTAGTTTAATATGATTCACCATGTCATTTTACCGCTACTTGTATTTATTTTTAATGCTAGAACGTGAGTTGAATTATGTTTTGTTAAACACATGAATAAAGGAATCTGAATCTCAATCTGAATCTCTCTCTCTTTCTCTCTCTCTCTCTCTTTCTCTCTCTCTCTCTCTCTCTTTCTCTCCCTCTCTCTTCCTCTACATTAATCTTCATTTTAAACTGTCAGCAATCTTCATTCAAACAATGCTGATTCTATATCTCCCCCATTCCATTCTCTCACTCACTCTCTTTCTCTCGTTCTCCTCTCCCTCAGTCTTTCTCCATTTCACCCCCTCATTCTCTCTTCCTCTACTGTGATATTCATTCACACTGTCAGTGATCCTAATTCTCATACCACAAATGCCTCCCATCGGAACACTGCCACCAGTTTGAAGTGAATCGGCCGCTGTAGCAGTGCACGCGGTTTCTTATCGCCGCTTCCGTCGACTCGGCACCGCGCTTACAAAAATTAATGCACATAATTTCAACTGCCGTCGTCGTCCCGCTTGCGAAACGTGCACCCGCCGCCATTTTTATTCTATAAAATACAGTTTAATGCAAAATGGCGTCGGCGTCGACGTCGGCTGAAAAAAAATGAAAATTGTGTCTTTGCTACTTCGCTGTACTCTGTGGCTCTGTATGAAAGCCCAAACTAATATTTTAGCTGAGTTCAATTTCATTAAGAGGCTAGAAAATGGAATTCGCCGATTGAATCATCGAATGAATAGAGTATAATAGAATATAATGTGAAGTTGTATAATTGAGCGTAGATACTGTACTCAGTAGATATTGTAGCTTGAATACCTATATTAAAATTTATTTTCATGTTTTTATGTGATATATGTTTGACTATATATCTATGTATTATGTTAACTTAGGAAGCCTATTACATCTATGTTTGTTTAATGGCCAATGAAGATTCTTATTCTTATTCTTATTCAGACAAGATTCATTCATAACTTCCAGAGTTCCTTATAGCGGACATAAATAATATCTAAAACGAATTAATAAAAACAATGTAAAAACTTGTATAGTACCCTTTATTATTAAAAACTTTAAAAGTTATTGTGATTTCTTTGTACAACGTGTAATTGTATTATTTTATTATTATCTTTTTTTTATAATTTGCAATATTGTTGCTGTGATATAATACTATCTACTCTACTATTTATAGTTTCTGATTATGTGTAATGTATAAATTGGAAGAATAAATCAATTTATTTTTTTATTGTTTTTATTAATTTGTACAAAAGTAGCCCATATAAGTGAAGTGTTTTTATTTAAAACGAATATGTGAAGAGACAAAAAATGATAAATAGTAGTTATTATTGAACGAAAATCCAAATTAAATTGTTTAATTCACCCTGAAGACTTATGCTACTGCAAATATTTACAACAGGGTAAACTGCTAGATGGAAATTAAATAGTAGTATTCTTTTCTCCATGTCTAGATAGATAGCATCAATACTTCACGTTTAAACAATCTTGGAAGTTTGAGTTTACTATAGAAAACATGAATAGACTTCAGTTTAGATAAGTTCAGACATATGCGCCATGAACACGAGCATTTCACTTTCCATCTGCTGATGCTATGTTTATTATGGCCCGGTTGCACAACAGCCGGGTTAAATTTTAACCGTGATTAATTACACGAGAACCAATCGGAGTAGGCGTTTTTGAAAAGACGGCTATATATTATTCTATCTGTACCTTACTACTTTTGTACTGTATTTTTCCTCTACTATTTCTGTATTTCTGACTATTTCTGTCTATTATTTCACTTTTCATCAGCTGATGCTTCGATTATATATTATTATCTTACTATCTCTGTACAGATACATAATAGAATAGCATCAGCTGATTTTTGTACTGTATTTTTCTGTACCATTTCTGTCTATATTTCACTTTTTTATCAGCTGTTATTATAACTGCATCTCACAATTTCTGTACAGATATAGATATTATAATAAGAATAGCATCAGCGAAATGCGCGCGTGGTCTTGGCGCATAAGTCTGCATGCACCTTATAATAATATTGAATCAGATTTCAAGCAACTGCTATCAACTGAAATGCTAAACTAACTAAATCAATGCTAAACTAACTAAATCAATGCTAAATCAACTCAAAACTCAAAGATTTTCGTTCGACATCATCATTGGGCAAGCAGTACACATAGCATGCAAATAAAAATGTAAGATATGATATATTTACAGATGAGATCAACAAGTTTACTAATGTTTGAGGGAATCTACATGAATGACAACAATATTTCAATCCAATTCATTTATAATCTCCGATTACAGTTCAATTTTCCAGGATTTTTGTTCATATCTTCATAAATATTCAGGAGCATTTGAACGGATCTCATCCATTCTAATACTTGACAATTTATTCGTAATACAATAATATCAGCAGCACGTATATTATGCTTCCCAATTATCCAATGATTACAGTTTAAGGCGATGCTCAATATTGAAGAGGTTTGAGGGTTTGATAGCTGGGTTCTTCAGAAATAGATAAGTTTATTGTACAAAATTTTCCTCTTACTGATTATGAACAAGAGTAACAATATCGTGGGTAAATGACAGCTCACTATAATATTACTCAGTTATCAATTGATAATGATTTGACATCTTGTGGGACTGGACTTCCCAGCTCAATATACTAAAATATACTAGTAACTAACTGAAAATTACAGTATCATAGTACCTATCACGTAATCATAGTAATCAGTTGTAGATAGAAAAGATTACTTTCATAATATAATGTGCTATCATTGAACATGTAATAATGAACATTTATAATATAATCATGGTATCATTTAATCATAGTAATCATTTGTAGGGAAAAAATGATTACATTCATAATACAAATGTAACTTCCTTTTATTGAACATTATTTATTTATTTATTCATTTATTATGGTTCCCTCTAATCTCGTAGGACTTCAATAGTCCTAAATTTGTATGATATAGATATTATGAATTAATGTATAATCATTTAAGGGCTAGTTTCTAAGGGCTATTCTATTTAAGGGCTACTTCCCTATTAAGGGCTATTCTCTATTTAAGGGCTACTTCCTTTTATTGAACATTATTTATTTATTTATTTATTTATTATTGTTTCCTCTAATCTCATAGGACTTCAATAGTCACACCCAAATTTGTATGATATAGATATTATGAATTAATGTATATTTAAGGCCTAGTTTGCCAGGCTACTGTGATGGAATGTGGATTGGATTGGAGGTTGGAGGTTGGAGGTTGGAGGTCGTGCCACCTCACAGCCTGAGTGAGTGACGTAGTGGCACAACTCATAAAAAATTCATAGCTTTTCCTAAATCGATGAATACCTTTCAGCTACCCATCCTTCTATTGTCCTATCCCTCTCTCTCAGCCACTCACACTCTCTCACTCTTTCTCACGTGCTTCCTCTCACGCTAATCATTATTCTTTCTGCTTATCCATTACATGCTCAAACTTTTTACGCTGTTTATTTTTGTATCATTCATCATTTTTTGTACAGTGCTCTCTTCAAACTTCTTCTATCTTCGTTTATTCAATACAGTTTTCGAAAGTGGGTTAAGATACCCTTCAGTAAGATAAATAAATGTATTCTCGTGATAGTTTATTGTTTAGGAGGGGATGTTTCTAATTGGAAGCAACGTTGATGATTGATTAAATATTAGAGTTTTCGTTCCTTTAATAATTATGTCGGTCAATTGTTTATTTCATAAGTACCTTCACTTTATATAATGTGCTAAGTTAAAATTCAAAATTCGAAAATTTCCTCTTATTTACAATGTAGTATAGTTTATTATTCTCATATATCTCCTCCTCTTTTACCGTCTTCTTACCTCGCATTCATCCATCGCCTTCTTTCTTCCTGATCTTCCACTATCACTTTCTCCTCTCACCCGAACTCTCATCATCATTCTCTCTCTCTCTCTCTCTCTCTCTCTCTCTCTCTCTCTCTCTCTCTCTCTTCCTCTCTCCCTGATTTCCGCCAACAACCAGAAGTGCTTCCCCAGCATAACAGCAATATAGCAGTCCTAACCCACACCACCCCATCACAGCCTGTGAATAGGACAGTAGGCTATCATAAAGTAAATTAATAAATCTCTTTGAGCGTGTCTGTCCTACCATAGCTTACACACTTCCAAGTGCTAATCTATATCTTTATATATCATGTACATATCCACACTCTGGTCGCAACACAGGATTATATCTATGTGTCTGATGTACATATGTATTATTATTCAATAGTAGGTTACTGTAACCAACACTAACTATATTGTATACCTTTTTATTTGATTTATATATCTATAATTTCATAATACGTTACTTTTGCCTATACAACTACATATAATCTATTGGACGTATATATCTATAATCCGTGGTATCAATATCTACGTATTTGATGTAGTATGTATCACAAATCTCGTAGTGAGCCACTGATATGATAGAAATAAAGAATAAAAATCCCTTAAAGTACCCTTTTCAAAATTGTGAAAAAACAATTTAAAAAGAAGGGTTTTTATTTTCTCTTTCTAATTCTCTCTATTTTCTCTTTCTACACTGTTTTATCAACTAGTTGACGTTTTGTTGAAACTCTTTTTTGGTTCGTTGATGCCTTAAACGTCAACTATCATCTTCTCAAATATATTATATCTATATCTTATTGCAACATGTACAGTAAATGCGTTTAATTCTACACTGTTTTATCAACTAGTTGACGTTTTATTGAAACTCTGTTGAGGTGTTCGTTGCTGGCTTGAACGTCAACTATCCTCTTCTCAAATTATATTATATCTATATCTTATTGCAACATGTACGGTAAATGCGTTCAATTCTACACTGTTTTATCAACTAGTTGACGTTTTATTGAAACTCTGTTTCAGTTCGTTGATGCCTTAAACGTCAACTATCCTCTTCTCAAATTATATTATATCTATATCTTATTGCAACATGTACGGTATGTTGCAAGCAACCAACATATTACACCCATTGCTTCACCAATATCTATAGATATACCTTTTCCTCCACCCATACCTGTAAATAGCCAGCCGAGCTTTTAGCGGTGTAGTAAATTCTACGCAATCGGAAAACTTTAATGAAAAATGTAGCCGAGCAAACGACAGAAGTAGGCTCTTCAGATAGATGCCGCTTCACCCCCTCCCTTTACGACGAGAGGGAAAAAAAAGGGGGGTCCAACGGTGCTAGGGTGCCCCTTTGTAGGGTGGTTGATTGGAAAGCGTTCCCTTTTTTCACTCAACAGTTGAGGAATATTGAAAGGTATATTCAATGGACTACTACAGTTCTAGTAGTGGTTATATTGGAAGTGGAAAAAATTTAAGCTTTTCCCTTTAGTACCTGATGAGTTGGTAAATTCAAGGATGGAGATTGATTTATGTATCCAATTCCCTATATTAGGCTACTTACTTCGTTTCGAATTATCAAGTCTATTAAATAAGTGAACACTAAAATATTCTGTAAGAATATCATGAATTTAACGTTATCTATTTCGGACTGTGTGTTATGTTAGACTATCGAAATGTGGGAGAGGATTAGCACAAAGTTACCTTATTTTTGCTCTCCCTATCATTTCGATGATGTACTTATTGTTTGAATGAATAAAGCCTCTTTCACACGGCAGAATCCTGGCTCCTGAAGATCATATTAAAGGATGAAGAATTTATTGAAAAGTTACATACATTTTTCAATATCTATGGTGTCATCATCAATGTCATCTTCACACTGGAGATGACACCTTGAGTGATGAAACATGTATGTAACTTTTCAATGAATTTGTGATACTTTTAGACAATATTCTAGTGTTTCATCATGGATAATATCATTATAACTCACCAAAAACAGTATCTAAATTTCATTTACTTGGGGTCATGACAGAGGGGTTGTCTCATGATATTGGATTGCATACAAGTGGAAACTATTGAAGCTGTCAAATTGTCCTTCAATTTTGAGAAGTTTTGGTTTTTTCATGGAATCATTCATATAATCATTGATTACTTGAGTGATTTGAAAGTTTTCCAGAGAAAAAATTCGGCTCTTGACTTAAATATTGAGGTTTTGCAGGGAAATCTAGAGACTGTGCACTGAGAGGAGAATTCAACATGGAAATTAGAATTTTGTGAACTACAAGACTTAACCTATTTTGGACTATGTGTAACCTTACATAAATTTGGGAGAGGAATAGCACAAGGCTACCTTATTTTTTCTCTCCCTATAATTTTTATGATGTACTTTTTGTATGAATTAATAATAAAATAAGAATTGATTTATTATTGTTATCAGGACTTCTAGGGTATATCATTACGGGTAATATTCATTATTTTTATTTCAGTTTCATAAATTTTTTATTTTCTTCACGTGTTAAATAAAGCTTTGAAAGGTGATGAGACCTGACTATTCGCAATGGATGACAGTATCATACTTCATTAATGAATACATCCATTATCATTATCATTATCTTATTCAATCATCTACCATTAACACCATTGGTGTTTCAGGTGAAATCAATTTCATCCTGATCAGCTGTTTGTTCAACGTGTTGAATAATAATATACACGTACTTTGTGTCAATTATCTAATATTATTAAATCATTTCTAATAATACCAACATATTGCCATTTGTATGCAAAAACCCAACCTCCCTAACCCACCCTTTTACCTTTGAAACAACTAAACAGAAACTTTTAGGTTATGTTCATCTACCCACTCTAGAACATGGTACGCCATATTGGAGTAGGTCTATTTCCACTTAGAGAACACTGAACATGTTGTGGGGGACACATTATAAGAACTTTTTTGTAACTAACTATTGTATGTAATTGTGATTTATCTAATATTTAATGTGAATGATGTAGTTGTTTTAGTTTTTTGTAGAGGACAAATTATAAGAAATTTTTTGTAACTAACTATTGTAATTTATCTAATATTTTATGTGAATGATGTTGTTGTTCTAGTTTTTGGGGGGGGGGGGAATGAACATTCATTTATTTAATCTTATAGGCAGGATGAATGATATCTAGAAGAACTGAGACCCTCCTGGCTTTTCTACCAAGATAAACTGTTCAACTCCTTACAAATTCCTCACTTGAAATACTTGAGTCTCGAAAAATATACTGTATATTCATATCTAAATACTTTGAGTACGAACCAACTTTTTGTCTCTCAACATGCGCAATGTCAACAATATTTTTATTTTCTATCAACTGTTCAACTCCACACAAATTCCCAACTTGAAATACTCAAGTCTTGAAAAATGTACTATATATGTTCATATCTGAATACTTGGAGTACAAACCAACTTGAATAGGCCCTGCAATGTCAACGATGATACCATTTTAATGATTTAGAATATTTTTCCGAACAATGACCCTCATATTTTGTCTCTCAACAATAACAACAGCCTATTATTACGGTTTTTTTTATTCCACTGTCACACTTTTTATAGAAACCATCTTGCATTCAATTGCTGGTCACCCATAGAGGGGTTCACTCAGCATTCCTTGAAAATAACACCAACTCTTCCCCCTGCTGACAGTTGAAAGTGAATTTCACTATAGTGGTCCTATTCTTGCAGCTGGAAAAAACACACAAATTAACATTAAGTCGCAATAAAAAAAATATGTAGAGCACATTAGGCGCATGAAAAGAACGTAGGGGTGTGAGGTGTTCTTTTTTTAGAATATTCTTTTTTTTGTACCTCTCACATGAAAACGACTCATTCCATTTTACGATAACCTACACCCTCCACCCCTCAACCAATAACCCCCTGTTTTAGCGAGGGGGGGAAAAGAATTCCAGCAGATCATGATTCCTGATTCAGGGGTATGGGAAGGGAGGTGGTTTTCCACCCTCCTCGTACCCTAGCGACATTAAAACGGGGAGCAGAATAAAAGATACTCATTGTAGAGGGGGGAAGGTTGGTGTACCCTGGAAATAACCCCCGAACTCGTAGGAATGAGATAAAAACAGACCGTAGCGTAGAATCGTCTTTCTGGTGCGGTTTTTGTTGCAATGAACTCGCGTCCCGTGGTCTACCGCAGAAAAATATACTCGCAAATACACTGTAATTAGAATAGGGACAATGGTGATAAAATTCTGGAGTGTGCAAAAAATAGCAGGGAGGTTTTTAGAATGTTTGGTGTGGGAATCTCTGGATTTTGTCGAGTTTTATTTTTGATAGTTAGTGTTGTAATAAATAAATTAATACATTCGTTTGAAAAAGTTGGGGTGAAGAGTTCATTGTACTGCAGGAGAGGAAAATATCCATGGAGGAAATAAAGTTCAAGTTTTTTATTCCCAGCTTGAAATAGTTTAAAAGAATGTGCAGATGATAATGATGATGTAATGTTCGTTTTGACTTCTCTTCATATTGACACTAAAAATGATGTATTGATTGTGGTATTACGATTGATACAATATTCTGAAACTAACTATTGTATGTAATTGTAAACTATCTCATATTTTCTGTAATTGATGTACAGTAGTAGTTTTAGTTTTTTGGGAAAAAAACATTTCTTTATTTAATTTATTTAATATTAGCTTCATGTTTTGTAAAGATTGCATCACGAGTAATGAATGAATAGATGAATAAAGTATTTTAATGGTCTACTTGGATGTTCAATTATTAAAGAAAATTACTAGTACTTTTTATAGTTTTCATATAAACACATCTAGTTTCTAGTAGGCCTACTTATGCTATTTCCAAGGGTCGAAATATGATTTTGACACCTGAAAAAAATGGGTACTCGAAGCTAGTTTTGTTTATATGAGAAATATTAAAAGGATACTAGTATTGAAGTACTAATCTGATTACGACATTTGAAAAGAACATGAGTGCTCGAAACTAGTTGTGTTTATTTGAATAATTGACCGAGCGAAGTGAGGTCTAAGATTCAAGTCGACGGTTTGGCATTTCTGTTAATGTTTAAATGTTTATATGTTGCACATTTACGGCGAAGCGCGGTAATAGTTTTTCATGACATGTTACAGGTATGTTCCTTTTTTTAATTGCGCGTCGACGTATATACAAGGTTTTTGGAAATTTTAATTTCAAGGATAATATAAAAGGGAAAAGGAGCCTCCTTCATACGCCAATATTGGAGTGAATATCTGACTATAGAATTATTCATCATAAATCAGCTGACAAGTGATTACACAGATGTGTGGAGAAGCCAGTCTATTGCTGTACATGAGGTCTATAGTTTCAATCAGGTACTTGTGGATGAGAATACTAGGTGAGGTCTATTGTTTACAAAACTACTAGTATAAAAAGTTCTTACCAACAGTAATTTTTTATATACAATAATAATTGATCAAATTTCAGTTTTGCATTGGAAAATTGTTGGTAGGGGGAAAGAATTCCTGAAATATGAATAAATACGAAAATAACGAAAATCCGAAATTAATATAATTATTCAAATTACAACAACTATGGCCTCTACAGTATTATATGAGGAATTTGAAGTTCGGAGTTATCATCAACAAAACCTGATATTTCTCTCTAAATATTCGCACCATCGATTCAAATATCTCATAAATTTCAATTAACAATGGAGTGCATTTCCTTGTATGCAGTATGACATTTTATGGCGGTCATTAATGAGGTCATCCCGCATGACACACTTCCGTGTCAGCCTATTGTTGCAACGTCCTTGAATTCTCTGAAATGCATCAATTTATTGAAATTTCATTGTTACTATTTGTAATTTTTTATTAAAAACTATTTATAGTTTGATTGTTACTAGTTTATCAACAATTTTTTCAATCGAAAGTGTTGCTCAATTTAGCTCATCAAGTGAATTATCAAATCACTTGATCAATTCCTAACTAATCTATTTATCGTGTTACTGTATTTATCTATGCTAATGAGAGTAACCGATAGTGAAAAATTAGGGATTAGAAGTTTTGGGCAATAGCCTGTTTTTCAACTATTGCATTGTTTGCTTTATCAAATAAATAAAGAGAGCTTTCCAACTTCACATCCTCATCATTGTAATTAATAATCCAAAACAATCTGATATTTTTAAAACAATGTTATTTTTTAAAATTTGTTATTTTTCGAGTATTCTAACATTGTAGCGTTTGAAGTTAATTTATTTCAGTGTATTTTGACTCTTTTCAGCCCAGATTTCTAAATATTTTCCGTTTTTTACTCTAGCCATTCTAGATACTATTGTGACCACTTCAAATCATTCAATTTGAGAATGCTCTACGATTTCCAAAGATTGGAAATAATGTCATATGAAGATATGTAGTAATGTAATATAAATTCATTAAATAGCAGATTATATAGTATGGGAGTGCCCAATATTCAAGGCCTCACGAATGGCCATTAGCTCTTGAACAATTAAGATTGAGCTCTATACTGTCATTGGCTGAGATCACTGGAGGTTGAGACTGTCATTGGCTGAGATTGCTTAGGCTACTGTCTACTCTCGTCCAATGACAGTAGAGCTCAACCTCCATTGGACAAATGCTGATGACAATTCATATGGAATCTCCCCATAGTATATCCTGCTGTTAAATTTCAAGCTTTCAGTGTACTAGAGATTGATAATGGTGTAACAACCGAATCAAGTCGGTTAAATTATTCTAACCAATTAGTGGGTTTGATGATATCAAGTCTTTTCTTTTACAATGCAGTATCTTATATGTCCCTCTTTCCTCTACCTCTTACCCTACTACCTTTCACCACTCCACATTTTTTTGACCCTCAGTGGAAACGGTTTGATTTGATCCTCATTTACTCTTGTTCATATATTCCTATCAAAGCCGTTATCAATATCCCTAACGTCTCTTCGGAACCTAATGATAAATAATTTTTCAATGGAATCAACTCTTTTGTAAACGTTTTCAGTCATTAATATTGGTATCAGACTCCCAAAACGTCTCCAGTAGAAGTTATGTGTTTCTATTAATAACAAATCATTTTCCAGTGAAATATATTTTATTGTGCCACAAATCGGAACCTAATAATAAATAATTTTTCAATGGAATCAACTCTTTTGTAAACGTTTTCAGTCATTAGTATTGGTATCAGACTCCCAAAACGTCTCCAGTGGAAGTTAATAATAAATCATTTTCCTGTGAAATATATTTTATTGTGCCACATACAGTTCATACTCTAAATCGTATGTATTCAGCCGTAGATATGGAACGACGTACGTTCTCACAATAGGCAGATCCCTTTTTCGGCTGAGTTATGATGTATGCTCCTATGAATATAACTGGAGCGGACAAAAGTATTGAATTCCGATGTTCCTATTCACAAATGAATGGAAATCATTTCGCAGCTAATGAATTATGCATATTTCTGAACCGAGTTCACCTGTGGAGTACATAATCAATACGTATTATGATGAATGGGGGTCTTGTAGTACGGTATTGTCTTTTGTCTTTTTCTACTTGGAGTAATTTTGTATTATTTTGTCTCTCTCCTTCATTGGTGTTACATTTTTTGTCCTCCTCTCTCATTCACAATATCTCTTGTCATTCATTTTCTTCTCTATTTTTCTGTTTCATGTTTCCTCCTTCCCTTTTCACAATTATACTTCTCATTATTTTGTCCCAGTTTCACTATCACTCACTCTCTCTCTCTTCCTCTCTCTCTCTTCCTCTCTCTCTCAATTATCTTTCTCAATTCTAGTACTCTTCTTCTTCATCTGTTTCTTCCTCCATCATAACTTTCTTCCATTTTTTATTATTATTATTATTATTATTTTTTATAAATCTGTTACAATAATGTTCTTCCTTTCTCGTATATCTTAATATTTTTCAATTGCAATGCGGTTATACTTTTTGTGTTTTAGCTTATATTTTTCAATTAATTTTACTGAGTTTACTTATTATTTCTTATTTTGTATATTTAGAATAATATTTTTGATCTATTATTACTATTTTGTAATTTCGCAATGTATAATTGTAATGTCATTTAATGTCATAGGTTTTTCAAGACCTGGCATTTAATAATTAAATCAATCAATCTCTCTGTCCCTTTCCCCCTCTCACACACAGACTCTCACTCTCTCTCTCTCTCTCTCTCTCTCTCTCTCTCTCTCCCTCTCTCTCTCTGTCACTTCCACCTCCTCCCACACTTTCTCTACCACCCTCTCTTCTCATTTTCACTTATTTTCCTCTCCTCTCTTTTTTACTTGATTCACAAAGGCTACTTCTTCATCCTCTCTGCTGATTTATTCTTTTCAGGACAGTAATTTATGTGAACCATTATGAAATGCTACATCAGGATGATAATGCTATGTTATTTGATCAATGCTTGACATATAGAGTGGTCTATTTTTCATGTACTGCATGCAGTAGCTTGACATTTACTCAATCATCTCTGTGTACTTCTTGAATAATTTTATATCATGAATCCTATTACTGAAGCCTATATACTATTCAAATCAATTGATATACTATCTATAACTCGATTGAAATGAACTCTATAAAACTATAGTATACAAGTTACATTGACATAACATAAATGCTGTATTCAATATCATTTGATTCTAAATGGAGTGATGATGAGTGGCATTGCATAGCAGACTAGAGATACCGGATTAAACCAAAATATGAACAAAAGTTTTCAGCCAAATCACTCCTGTATTATCGGATGGGCAAGTTGATTGTGGGTCCCGGCTGAAGTATGATGACATTAGCAATTGCCCATTTACGGCTTAAACCATACAGGAATTATATATGAAAACCATACAGTATTATATTTAGACGAGGTGGGACCTTCCTGTAGGGGTCTCCCAACCAATAAAAGTCATACAAATTTACTTTAATGCTAGATGAACTGTGGGCTATACAACATCTCATAAAGTTCACAAAACATTATATTAAGATTGAATCACTTCATCTCAACTGAAACTCAATCTTAACAGCCTCATTAAACTTAATCAATACAGTTTGATTGATTGAGTACTTTATTTATGTAGATTACAATATATACTGGCTTATACACTATATACAATAGCTTACAATACAGCAAAATTATAGATGAATTTACATATATAGACTAAGAAATAATTATTGAACTGGATATGATATGAAAAAGCAAGTTGTAATATAAAACTATAGATAATAATTATATTGTTATGCATCTACAAAATTGGCGGAGCTTTGGAATATCAATGTCCATTCTTCGGAAAGAATATTAAAAATATCATCCCCACTAACTCTCTACCAAAACTAACTCTCTACCAAAAGCAGTTTGAGGAGACATATAAGGGAAAAACTGTTGTCTACCTGTAAATAGATAAATAAACTGTTGATTTTGTCATTTGCCGGTATATCGTATCTAGACCTACTCAATAATTTACCATGGGAAGAAAAAGATTTCAAATAAAGATGTTTCTTAACTTAGGGACGCCTCATAACAATGATGAGAACTTATTGTTGTCGAAAATGGATCCATTTCATCACGCAAAGAAGAAGCTATCAGTTAAGATTACTGTATATTATGATTTGTTGAAATTTTTTCAGCAGTGTTTACGAGTTTGTGTTTCTTGAATAGTTCCAAATTTCTTAAATAACTCAATATTATTCGTTAATTAATTTATCAATTTAAGCCATCTAAATTCAAAATTTATAGTTTTAATGTTTATTTTGGACCAATTGTTTTTTAAAATTGTACACGTGAAATTCTAACCTTATCTTGGACTTTGTCACCTATAAATTTGGAAGGAAAATAGCACAAGGACTACCTTATTATTTTATCTACCAATGTTATTACATTAGTGTTATTTGCATTGTAAATAAATACATAAAAAATGAATTTCTTGTCCATAATGATATTTCGATGTTGATCAGTGTTATTGAATGAATCCTGTTATACTTTCAATTATTGACTGTTTCTCTCTTTTTTTGTAGGTGAGGAAACAAAATCCAAGGAATATCGATTGGCAGCTTTCTTTCTAATTAATGACATAATTAGATGAGATTCACAAATTCCTGTATAACTGTGAGTATTTATATGCTTTAATACTTTCATTATTAAAATTATTAACAGTAGAAACGTGATTCCTTCAAGTAAAATCTTGTGGTTTATTGGACTGACTAGATATAGATTATATTTTATTGAATAGATTGAAAAGTTCATCAAGATTCAAATTAGATGAGATTTGGTTAGGTTAGATAAAATAGACTTTTTAGATTCAAATTCCCTCTTCTATTTGAATAGATCATGACTATTTTATTGTAGTAACTCTTTCCATTCATCGGAATTGATTTTGTTAGTCTCATTCTCGGAAAATACAAATTGATTTTCACCCAATGTCTGTTAATAGGGGGAAAGAACGATTCTAGATTTACTTTTTGTGTAGTTGAGATGTTGATATAGTGGTAAATATTCATATTAAATGAAAAAGACTGAGAAATTGTCAAAAAACCACAGATTTAATATTGAATAGAGATTGAGAGGAGGTCATTTGACTTGGTACAAATATGTTCTTGGAAAGTCCGAATATTTTTGCAATATTTATCATCATCATTCCTTGCTCTGCTACATGGGAGTGATTCATCATTTTCATGAAACTCTAGATTTTCTATTCTAGATAACTCTACTAATAATTCTCAATCAATAGGTCAGTATTACCTGTAAAACATTAACAAGAATTTCATGAATTTTATTTTTAGTTTTCTAGTTGATAAAGTTTTTAAAAGATATCGAAAAATGGATACCTCTTGAGAGCTAAGGTTATAGTAACATTTGTATAGAAAATGTTACTATACATCTTTATTGCAAATTCTATGTAGGCTGTTACACCTTCCGTGGGACACCCTGTATTTATAAGAATTTAGTGTGTACACATTTGAAACTAATCACGGAGTTACCACAGTATAACAACTTTCCTTTCTAGAGGTGCGTACAGACATACGCGCCGCGAACATGAGCAATTCACTTTTGATCAGCTGATGCCAAGCTTTTTATAACTGTATCTTACCGTTTCTGTGAAAATACAGATATAGTCAGCTGATTAAAAGTGAATTGCTCATGTTCGCGGCGCGTATATCTGTACGCACCTTTAGATTTGCAAACTTTTACACTGTAATTCACTAACTGAATATAGATATACTGACAGTCAATGTTATCGCAGCTTTCAATACAGCCTCTCAAAGTATGTAAAAGTGTTTTACATGTAATCAACATAAATTTCATGAAGGTGCTATATTGTAGATAATGAATAACATAGCTGACCATTGAGTATGATGATGATTACACCCATTCTGAAACATTTTCATCAACTTCCGCGTTCAAACGGAATATAGTGAGATGCACTTCAAAGTTCATACTATCAGCATTGTTTGAATGGGGAAGCATTCATGTTATCTATTAGCAAGACTGACAGTTTGACGTGAATCATACTATAGTTGGAGTGTGACCTTGAGCTCAATGTTGAATACTACTGACAGAGTGCGTCATCGACGATTCTCGGCAGAGTTGCATGAATAATAGGCACTTAGTATATGTGTATATACTGTAGATACGTATATAATAAGCATAGCAAATTGTGACACAATCTGCTTGGTCTGGAAACTCTCACTTCTGGAATCCTATCAATATGAAATCACCGGTTTATTGTAGGCTACAATATGGAAACGCCGGTTATTTTAACTATATTGAAGCCTTGTTTCCATAGCCACTAATTTGCCACAGGTTAGGATAGACGAGACGACTTGAACTTGTAACAACTGCTTTATGAAATAATTTAAAAAAAAATTCTAATTAAAATAAGAAACTTATAACTTCTAGAAATTTACGAAAATTCTATAGATAGCACAGGATAGATAGTATTCTATAGAGAGGTCCTCGTTATAATGGCAGTGGATAAAGATAGGAGATCAACGTTGCCGATCCTCTGTCTTATCAATGCCTTTTATAGACGGTAGCTGATACAGGTTTATTGATATAATATCAACTGTTCATTCTCGTTTAAAACTAGTAGTTCTATGAACAGTAGACCACATGCAGTATTCTCAAGTATTCACAAGTACCTGATTGAAACTATAGACCTTATGGAAATACAGCAATGGACTGGCTTCTTCACACATCTGTGTAACACTTGTCAGCTGATTTATGATGAATAATATTCTATAGTCTGATTTTACTCTAATATTGGCGTATGAAGGAGGCTCCTTTTTCCTTTTATATTATCCTTGAAATGCAAAATTTCCAAAAACCTTGTATATACGTCGACGCGCAATTAAAAAAGAAACATACCTGTCAAATTTCATGAAAATCTATTACCGCGTTTTGCCGCAAATGCGCAACATAAAAACATATAAACATTTGAACATTCAAACATTTAAACATTGAGAGAAATGCCAACCCGTCGACTTGAATCTTAGACCTCACTTCGCTCGGTCAATGGAATCGCCGGTTTATTGTACAATATGGAAACGCCGTTTATTTTAATTATATTGAAGCCTCGTTTCCATAACCAATGATTCACCACAGGCTATGATGAGACAACTTGAATTTATAACAACTGTTTTATGAAATAAATTTAAAAAATCCTTATTGAAATAAGGAACTTATAAAATTATACTAGGAATTTATA
Organism: Nilaparvata lugens; assembly: GCF_014356525.2. Taxonomy (NCBI): domain Eukaryota; kingdom Metazoa; phylum Arthropoda; class Insecta; order Hemiptera; family Delphacidae; genus Nilaparvata; species Nilaparvata lugens. The sequence goes on along the minus strand of NC_052507.1, from coordinate 12,325,040 downwards.
AAAATCATATAGATAGCACATGATAGATAGTATTCTATCAGAATCTAAGCTTGAAGCTCAAAAAAAAAAAAATAGTGGAAAGGGGTTTTTGGGGCCTAAAAAGGGGACTTGAATGTGTTGAAGGGGTTTGAGAAGGAAGAGGAACACCAATAGTTGAATAGTACAAATGTTTAGAGAAGGTGTGAGTATCGTATGTGTGAAAAAGAGAGGGATGAGGATTCAGGGCCCCCAAAAAAGGAGAGAAGGGTTTTTGGGGTTTGAGGTGGTTTTAAGGAGTTGGGAAGGGTGGAATAATTTTGAGATAGAGTGAGAGGGTGTCAGAGAAATTTCTTACGCTTCATTACCCTCCACTCAATCACCACTCTCTCTCTCATTCTGTCAGCTGTGTAATGGTATCTTCTCTCCAAGGAGCAGTAAGAAGACCAGTCACTGCCATTTAACGTGCGTTCATATATCTATATTCTAGCCGAATACATATATATCTAGCAACATTGCATACATTATCTGTCGTTTTGGCCTGATCTAGTTTCCAAATTTGCATAAATTATAAAGTTGGGTGTACTCTAGCTCAAACAGTTACTTGTAGCTCGGTCTCAGTCCTTCTTCTTGTCATTCGGATCCTTCTTCAACGTTTTCCTTCTCTATTATTCTGTTTTAATACAATTCATTTAACGTTTCTTCAACATCTCGATCATTTTTCAGTCTTTTGTATTTCATTTTTTGTATTTTGAGTTAGTTTTTGCCATCAAGTCTCGTTTAATCTATCTTCTTCTACGTGCCTCATTGTACTTCTATTAAGCTCTTTCAATAGCTAATCAAAATAATATTGAATATTATTAATTTATCAATAGAAACGGTGATTAAAATTCATTTTACAAATTCCCACATTGATCATAGTAACTAAGTGGCTAGAGTAAATGCGGTCAATCTCCAGAAATCGGCAATGAACGAGTCAAATTTAATTTTAAGAACATATTATTTTCTAAAACCAAAATAATATTGAATATTATTCATTCATCAATAGAAACGGTGATTAAAATTTATTTTGACAAACTCCTACATTGATCAACGCAATTCAGTATAGACCTTATTAGTTCTCATCTTGTCTATCTTAGCCTCAATTCATTCAATTCAAAACTTTATTGTTTCTTCCAAAACCAATACATTCAAAATTTCACTTGAACAGCAAAAATACAAGAAACCAATCACCTGCAAGGAAAATCCTGTGCGCAGGTGAGAGTTGCCAACATTACATTAACAAAAAATAATAAGAAATTCAATATCATAATATTAAATGAAAGAGATGAAGAAAAGAAGGAGAAAGGGAAAGAGAAAGAAAGAGAAGAGCCTGCAAGAGTGCCAGCAAAACATACCTTGATAGAGAAAGATAATATGAATTAATCAAAAATTTTATCCTCTATTTTAGGGTTATTATCCATTCAATAGATCTTCTTTTGAAAAATTTATCGGATCTACCATTGATATGTTCAATGAGGTAATCTGGAATGTTGTTAATCAATTTATTTGCTATGTAAAAGTATTGTCTTCTGCAAACATTGAGATCCATTCTTATGTTTTCAAATCTCTTTCGGAAGGACGCAAATTGAGATTTGTATCACGGAAAAGAAAAAGACGTCTATTATTTTTAATGAAAATTATTAGGTTTTTGATATAAAGTTGACGAACTGTTAATACCTTAAACTCATTGAACAAATATTTAGTTGGATACAGACGAGGTTTACCTAGGATAGTTTTAATTAGGTGCTTTTGAATAATAAAAAGTTTGTTAAAATGAGCATTCAAAGCACCTCCCCAAGCCCGAATACCGTATTGTAATACCGATTGTGCATATGAGTAGTATATCAGCTTGTTATGTTTACATTGTTCAGTTGTTTGATTTGATAAAATTTGTAAATAAGAAATCTTAGTTTTTTACACATGTTATATATGGGTGTTCCATCTTTTCGGACAAGAACATAGGTTTTCACTGTTGCAATTTAGTAAATGGATTTTTAATGGTATTGAGTGACTGTGGTTGAGTTGATGCGTTTGGGGAGAAAGTAATGAAGACGCTTTATCTGTGTTTAGAGTTAGAAGATGTTCATTCAGCCAAGAATGTACCACCCTCAAACCATTCTCAGCTGTGATTTTCATGTTCTCCCATGTGCGATCTGTGAAAACCAAAGCGGTGTCATCTGCAAATGATATGATGTTACAATTTCTTATTTTTAATTAAGTAGATCATTTATGTAAATTTGAAACAGTATAGGAGACAGAACTGTTCCCTGTGGAAGACCATACTCGGAGAGCTTCTTAATACTAGTTTTATTATTAATCGTGAGTATTTGAAACCTATCAGACAGGTAGGAATGGAATAATCTTAGCGGCAACCCCTAATACCTAGATGTTCCATTTTTTTCAAGAGCCTGGACTGAGAGATAGTATCAAAGGCTTTGGCCAGGTCTAGAAAAGTTGATAGCGTTTATTTTTGTTATTGAAGTTATCTGTTACCAATTCCAAAAGTTTAGATATAGCATCTTCTGTTGATTTTCCAGCTTGAAAACCATACTGATTGACATTAATAATTTTGAATTGTCCAAATAACTCACTAATCTATTTTTTAATAATTTTTCTACAACTTTCGCTAGATTATTAAGTAAACTAATTGGTCGGTAATTGGTAGGATTAGTTGGATCACCTGATTTATGAATTGGAACGATTTTAGCTACTTTGAATTGTTTGGAAAATAGCCAATTTGAAAGCATTTATTAACTATTTTTTTCAAAGGTTCAGTGATAAATGGAGAAATTTTTTTGAGACAAGTAGGGTTAGGGTGTCCATACCGGGAGAAGAACTAGCTTTTAAGGAATTTAGGGTGGGGAATATTTCATTTTCATCTGTATTGGATAGAAAGAAGGAATTATATGAAGGAACAGTAGAGTCAATATGGGTATGTTGTCTGTCACTGACAGGGCTATTATTTATCAATTTATCTGCATACAATTGTCCTATATGAGCAAAATGATGGTTCAGAATTTCAGAATCTATGTTAGGCATACCTGTTTTACGTTTGGTATTCAATAAATCATTTATGCATTCCCATGTTTTTTTAGAATTTCCTCTACACTGATTTAATTTGTTATTGTAGTAGTCATACTTGCATTGCTTAATCATGTTATTTAAAGTGTTTCTATAATTAATATATTGGGTTTTGAGAATTATATTGAAAGGTTGTTTTTTTAGTAATTGATGCATGCGGTCACGATTTCTTATGGAAGTAATAAGACCAGTTGTGATCCAGGGTTTAAGAGGTTTCATTTTGTGTGATAAAGTTTTGATGTAAGTAACTTTCTTTATTTCAGTTATTAGTATATTAACAAAGAGATCCACGGCATCATCAACATCCGAATCAATTAGGGAATCTACATCAGACCAGTTGTAATTATTCAAATTTGTAGCTAATTCTCTGAAATTAATCGATTCTTTATAATTCCTCATTGTCAATTGTGGTTTCTTTACAGTCTCTTCTATACCCAAACTCAAACAGATTATAAAATGATCAGTTATACTTGTTTTAATTATTGCGCCAATAGAACTATTAATATAATTTGAAGAATTTCTGTAGAAAATATGATCTAAGCAAGATTGTGAGCCATTAACTACTCGAGTAGGTTTATTTATGTAAGATTTAAAGCCGTTAGATGAAAGTAAGTTGAAGTATTCATTAACAACGTTTGAGTTACGGTTTAAATCTATGTTTAAATCACCAGTTATAATTATGTTTTGTTTTTTAATCCCATTCAGGTAATCAATACATTCATTTAAACTATTGATAAAAATATTTAAATCTGAAGAAGGTGATCTGTAAATAGCTACTATGGTTAATTCAATATTATAATTCAGTAAGGACATATCGAGTATTAGAGAGTTAGCTTCAAGTATTTCAAAGTTTATAAGATTGATTTTATGCATATTCCTACTAAAGACACAGATACCGTCACATTTATTAAGTTTGCCAGGTGCGCTATGAACAGAATAATCATTAAGATTGTAATTAAAGTTGTTTTCATCACTCCAGGTTTCACTAAGGACGATAATGTCAAATGCAGTTTTACAATTTTGTATAATATAAGAAAATTCATCAAAATTCTTATTCATGCTTCTGATGTTCATATGACAAATATTGAAAAGATTTATATTTAATTCATCGATGTAGTTATGAGGATTAAAATCGAAAACATTATCAATCTCATGAGTTTCGTAAGACTCCTGTAATAATTCACTATCAAAGTTGTTTACCAATACCATAGATCTAGCCTACAATCTATGGAATTTTATTTTCTGACTTTCAAGCAATTTTTCGTTCATTCTTTCTCTACCCATTCTCTTCACAATTTTTTTTCATTCCTCATGATCCATATTTCTAATAATTTCAGTCATCCTACTATTTCTGTTAGTCGATCACGTAAGAATCACGTTTCTTACTTAAATAATAAGTTTGAATATGACTATTACAACTATCGAAATAATTATATTAAATTGATTATTTCTTAGGTATTTTTATTTAGCAGCTAGCAATTATATCGGACTGGGAAAGACACCAACTAGGTGTGTATAATAACACAACTATACAAGGACCGTGTAGATTAGAATAGGAAAAAGACTGTACTCAGGACACTCAACACCAATAAAGAAGTAGACAAACTGAAGAATAGAAGATAAACAAGGCAACTAACATTTTAAACGAGACAAACACACGGTCGTGTATGTTTATAAAACAAATGCAGAACAAGCTAAAATGAGTTATTTAAGCAAAAATATACCTTCCAAATAATGGTAACAGAACCAGGAGGAGAAATTGGTACAATGAAAAATACGAGAACATGAAATGATAAGAAACGAAGGAAGAATACATTTTTCAAAGAGTACTAACAGTTCATAAAAGAGAAACGAGTACAATGAAAAATATAAGAGGAACATGAAATAAGGCTTCATAGTAGAACAAGTGAGTCTTTATGTAAACTTTTTTCATGATGCGGTTTCCAAGAAAAAGAGTTGAAAATGAGAGAGAAGAGACTTTTCCAAGAACATCAGTTTGGAAATAATTAGTCTTTCAAACACGGTGGAAAATAGTGGAACATGGTTACCAAGAAAACGTTTCAGACATGGTTAAAAGGAGTGTAGAGTAGACGTCAGTTGAAAATGATTCGATAAAATGGTAATGTTGGTCGAAAAAGATGATGAAATAAAAACAGAATTTCCAGCATGGTGAACAATACTGTCATCATCTAAATACGGTAGACATGTACTAGCAACTCAGACTGAGTAAAACTGGACATTTTCCGATATCGCCATCAGGTGAAAAATTGAGTTGGGATAGAGTGTGCCCAGTTTGTAAGTGTACAGAGTTTTAATACCGAAATGTGCTGTCACATGAGGTCTCATGGACCGTGGTTTGAGTCTGTTAGACCCAAAGTCTAACTGACTGTCTGTTTTAGTCTGTTTAGACTGTCTGACACACACATCCACAAACACACTCAAATTAGCATACACTGACATATCTCTCTGCGGCCCCATCAGCTTCCATTCAGTTTCCATTTACGTCCGTAGACAGTAGTCTAGTCAAAGTCAGAATCAAATTTAACCTGTTATCAATTACTGTAGTAGACTGTTACTGTAGTAACTTTACTTTGGTTTTGGAGTAGTAGGTTGCCCCGTAATGGATCTGTCAATGTTCTCAGAAAACCTTCAATGTCTAGACTAATTTTTGATTGAGTTAAAGTCTGGGGTAAGTCTGGATTTTTTGAAACCCAATTACCCTATAGGCCCTATTCCTCATTAACGTATTTCCTCTTTGGAAATATGTTAGCGTTCAATGGAAATGCACCATTCCACTGATTTCATTAGTTCTATTATAGATATTTCATTATTTTAAATTTCTTCTCATCACATCAATCTTTACTTATTGAGCTTAAATAAACTAAAACTAAATCAAGAATTAAATTAAATGGTCTTCAGCTGTTGCATTTATCGTGGGTCACCCTATATAATATTGAATAGAGATTGACAGGAGGTCGTTTGACTTGGTACAAATATGTTCTTGGAAAGTCCGAAGATTTTTGCAATATTTATCATCATCATTCCTTGCCCTGCTGCATGGGAGTGATTCATCATTTTCATGAAACTCTAGATATTCTATTACAGATAACTACTAATAATTCTCAATAAATAGGTCAGTATTACCTGTAGAACATTAACATGAATTTCATCAATTTTATTTATAATTTTCTAGTTATTAAAGTTTTTAAAAGATATCGAAAAATGGATATATCTTGAGAACTAAGGTCGATATAAGAAAATGTTACTATACATTTTTATTGCAAATTCTATGTAGATTCTATGGTTTTAGGCTGTTACACCTTCCGTGGGACACTGTATTTATAAGAGTTATTGTGTACACATTTGAAACTAATCACGCAGTTACCATAGTATAACAACTTTCCTTTCTAGATATGGCAAACTTTTACACTGTAATTCCCCAACTGAATATAGATATACTGACATTCAATGTTATCGCAGCTTTCAATATAGCCTCTCAAAGTATGTAAAAGTGTATAGAATTTTATGTCATTCATCTCCAAATGTTAGCTATATATATAATATAAGTATCAAAAGTATTTGCTAGAAACGTAATACTGTATATTTGCAATTCCTTATCTGCCACATGTCACTTCAAACTTAGCGTACATAAAACTTGGATACTGTCGTCTCTATGTCATTTACCACTATAGATAAACTTAATATATACAGTACTTTTCAACTAATATTGTCTGTATATATTTTATAGTATATACTTCTTTCTTTTATATACAGAATTTACCCCATATACTATGACATTTATCCTTGTACATTAAATTCATTATCGTCTTCCTAAAAAAATATATTAATAATTTATATTATTTATAGTTATTTCATATATATGATAACTATTTGAAATAAGTATATATTTATTAGATTAGCAAAAATAATACAACGATCGGAAAAGAAGAAACAGGCTATTGCTCGAAACTTCTTCAATTTCCTAATTTAGTTTCAAATCGTCCAAATATTATAGGCTACATAGGTCATGTCCATTTTAATTCCTACACCAAATCACAATCTAAAAATATAAATTAGAATAAAACAAACAATTCAAAATTTGGATAGATTGACAATAAAACTTTCGTAAAAACAAGAAACAAACTTAACCATATTCCTAGTTATCTACTAGTAGTTCTGTGAACAGTAGACCTCACGCAGTATTCTCATCCACAAGTACCTGATTGAAACTATAGACCTTATGGAAATACAGCAATAGACTGGCTTCTCCACACATCTGTGTAATCACTTGTCAACTGATATATGATGAATAATTCTATAGTCTGATTTTTACTCTAATATTGGCGTATGAAGGAGGCTCCTTTTTCCTTTTATATTATCCTTGAAATGCAAAATTTCAAAAAACCTTGTATATACGTCGACGCGCAACTAAAAGAGGAACATACCTGTGAAATTTCATGAAAATCTATTACCGCGTTTCGCTGTAAATGCGCAACATATAAACATTTAAACATTAAGAGAAATGCCAAACCGTCGACTTGAATCTTAGACCTCACTTCGTTCGGTCAATAACTATGATTACACCATCTATACGCATATCTATTCCAAAGTTCTATGTCTTCCACCACAATAGATAAACTTAATATATACAGTACTTTTCAACTAATATTGTCTCTATATATAGATTCACCGAATATTTGCATAGCCATCTTCTGTTATCGTAGCTATCACTATAGATATACTAAATAGATGCATATTAGCACTCCGCACTGTTATCTTATTAGTTATTCTTCTTCATTATGTTGTTATTCTTCCGTTTCCCGTTATTCAGTATGAGCTGTCACAAAGTCACCAGAACGGAATGATGGAATGGGGAATCCAGAAAGCAACTGTGGGAGGGGAACCGGTGATGAATAGGTGCGGGTGGAGGGGGTGAGGAGTTGTAGGAGGGGGAGTGTTGTAGAACGAAGAAGGGAAGTATGAATGAAATCAGTTGGTCTTCGACGAGCGAACGGAGAGGTTGTGTCGTGTTGTAGTAGAAGTGGAGTGTTTACGTAGCGTGGTCCGTTGTGTTCAGTTGAGAAAATTGTGTTGTTTAGTGTTCAACAAGTGTTTTGTGTTCTTCCAAGTGCTGGGGTGTTGTTGGATTATCATTGAGTAAGTAGGAATATTGTATTTTTTCATTGAAAAATTTAGAGTTAGTTAACTTGTAAGTATAAATTCATCAACTTTGAGAAGTTTTGCTCCAACAGGTTTCTTCTATGTTTATACATCTATACTCCAGTGTAGTATGCAACAGATTTGGTGTTCAGTTTTCACAGTGAACTCATAGTTTTGGCTGAGAATTTTTGGTATTTGGGAAAACTTCAAATTTTCGATGAAAACTCAAATTCCCGGGTCAAAATTTGAACTATGGATATAGGCTTATCTCCGGGAGCTTAACAAAAAAGCTTCTATCGAATTTTCTGTGCTAGGCTTATTTAAATGTGTCGAATAAATTTGGGGGGTTATAGGGGTGCCAGGGGGGTAAAATTTTCGTGATTTCGAGGTTGGTTCTCCGATACAATCAGCCGTATTGGCTGAGAATTTTTCATAATTTTTTGTCTTTTGCAGCTTTAATATAATAAGATTTCAATATTCATCAAACCCTCAATTTGATTCACGAATAGAGGATATTTATAATTCATCTTTCATCTATTCATGACAATGTTGAATAAACATTGATTCAACAGGTTTTAAATGAAATAATTATTTATTAGGCGGAGGGTTTTAGGATTATTAGAAGGGTTTATTAGGATTGGGTTTTTAGATTTATTAGGTTTGACGTTTAAATAATTATTACTCAGATTCTATTGTGCCGCTTGAAAAAGGCGAGAATCGTCCCAAATTCACTGGTCACATCTGAAAATAAAAACGTACTATTAGTTCTTTATAAATGAGATATCCTATTGAAAAACGATTTATTGAATATTTCAAAAATTAATTAATGTTCTGGTGAAATCAGGTTTTTGTAGCTTACTGGTTTTGTCTTTAAAATGTATTTGTCCACTGTAAACCATTTTCTCTTCAAATTCTCTTTTCTCTTTATTTGTCCACTGTACTCCTAACCAACGGAAATTGGTTGAAATGTGTATGTATAAACTATAAATAAATATAATTTTATTGCCGCTGGTCATTGCAATAGTAACAGACAATAGTTATGGACAACGTCTGGCATAGACATAAAGGAATGTAGAAATTCCTTGTCGATTCCCACAAACATTGGTATTATATGACGTAAATAGAGAGATATTCATTGGCATTATATGAGGTAAATAGAGAGATATTCATTAGGGAATTCTGAAGAATGGTTTTTGTAGCTCCTTCTTGAATTTTAATGTATAATACATGATAAATCTCCATGTTTCTCTTTAATTCGGTGACTTTTTCATGTTTTTTGAATGAAAAAAAAATTGAAACCGAATTTGCTTTGCCGCATGTTTGCCCACTTATATAATATGAACTCGTTGACAGCAATTATTCAGTTAATTCAGTTAATAAACTGAAATAATAAGTTAAAATAAAAGAAAAGTTAATAAAATGAAATAAAAGTTAAACTGAACTGAAATAAAAGTTAATAAACTTTCATTATTATTCAGTTATAAACCCACAAAATATGATGAAAAATAACTTTAACTGAAATAGTTTTTACTTCATTTGAATTCCTAGATCCAATTATGCTTCACTTTTGTTATTTTCCTCAGGTAATCGATTAGTCCTTTCTAGATTCTTCAGGGATAATTAGCGTTGATAGTTGATGAATACAGTCATTAGAAATGAGTTATATTCATAACTCATATTCAGTTATAAATCCACAAAATAGGATGAAAAATAGCCTTATAGAACCGAAATAGATTTTACTTCATTTGAATTCTTAGATCCAATAAATTATGCTTCACTTTTGTTATTTTCCTCAGGTAATCGATTAGTCCTTTCAAGATTCTTCAGGGATAATTAGCGTTGATAGTTGATGAATACAGTCATTAGAAATGAGTGGTTAGTTAATGAACTCATTTGAAACTTTTTGAAAAGTTTCATGGCAATGTCATTTTGTTCTGGAATGTTGTCCAGTAAACCTTGGTATCTATTCATTTATTCACAGCTATAATTGAATTTCGTTGATGATTATGACTAATGGCCAAATATTTTGAAAATGAATGAAACCGATCTCTATGTTCTGTAAGGTCTGATCAATAAATTTAACCATGATGGGCTTCTACTATTACATCATCAGTCAAGTTTATATTATTCTAATTTGTTGATAGAAATATGAAACAAGTCTGGCGAAAGTAGGGCAAATGAATTGATGATTTCATTTCAGAGTAATTTGAGTGTGCACGTGATAGATGCTTTTAATTTGTTTTGGATTTCATGCAATGTCTGCAGTATTTTGTATCAAATTTGGATTTTGTGCAATGTTTGTCAAGTTTAATGTTGGATCAAGTTCTCAAGTATAATCTATAAACTCGGTTAAGAAAGAATATTCTCAAATATATTTTGAATTATTATACAAATATGAAAATGTAGTACAGTATAGTGCGAAATTTCCTCTAATAACCCAGTCTTTGTGCTTGGAAATTGATAAATTTACATTTTTTGAATATCTGATAATTTCTAGTAGCAGCAAAGGATTTATCAAGTAACTTAGATTTTTCTGTTAAAAGTGGTTTTATCTCCTGATCAAATTGTCCTCTCAGAGTGCCGGTTGCACAAAAGCAGGTTAAATTTTAACCGTGATTAATTCCACGAGAACCAATCAGAGAAGCCGTCTTTTCTGATTGGTAATCCTCAAATTAATCACGATTAAAATTTAATCGGCTTTTCTGCAACCGTTCCAAAGCCTTGTTTCAACTGGTCAAGTAGACGAAAGCATAGAATAAACATTCTATACTGTATCTTGATTGTATAAACGTGCGTACAGATTTACGCGCCGCGAACATGAGCAATTCACTTTCAATCAGCTGATGCCAAGCTTTTTATATCTGTATCTTACCGTTTCTGTAAAAATACAGATATAATCAGCTGATTAAAAGTGAATTGCTCATGTTCGCGGCGCGTATATCTGTACGCACCTTTATGTAGCTTCATGCTGTGCTACTGTTTCATGCATCATGTATCGTAATAAAAATAATTCCAAGACACACATGGTATTGAATCGGTTCCATTTGCAAATTAAGCTCGAATTCCGCTCGATTTCAAATACATCGAGCACAAAATAATCCTCTAACTAGGAAGCAGTGGCGCGAATAGAAAGACAAAATGACCTGAACAAGTTCTAGTTCAGTTGGCAAAGCGGCAGTGAAAAAGAAAAATAAGGAGTAGCATGAAAAAGAATAAGCAGAAGAAGAAGAAGAAGTAGAGAAAGGAGATGATGAAGAAGAAGTACGTATATATCTGTACGCACCTTATTCTATGCCGAAAGCTAGAAGTCAACTTGAAAGTAGAGTAATCAAGTTTTTCTAAAAAACTACTCCAAGTGTAAATTAAAACGATAGATCTAAGTTTCATTAACAAAAACTATTCATCAGAGGAAGTTCAGTCATTCTTATTACACCTGATTATGCAATTTCACGGATATTAGTCTCAGAATTAAAGAGAATCCAACGATTTCTCCACATTTATGATTGTGATTCATAGTTGATGATTCACTGTTTCTAGGAAGATAAACTAGGCGTTCCATATATGAAAGCTGTCACAAAGATAGGATTTCAGAAGGTCTTGTCACCACTTTCCAAGCTCCTATGAGGAATTTGCAAGGCTTTTGTATGAATTTGCAAGTCTTTTGTATGTGATGAATAGTCATTCAAGAACAAGTTTCGGGGAGTGGTCGGTTAGGCTATGTTTACGCGCTGATAACTTTTGGCTCAGATAGTCAGTAGTCAGATATGTTTGTTGCGTTTGCTACTCCTTTCGGATGGGTGACCACTATGAAGAGATTCATGTTAAAGAGTCAGTACTGTACCTGATTAACATTGATTTGCTATCCTTGTATGTGATTAGACAAAGCAGAAAGTTCTATATCTATACTTTTCTAACTCTAAACTGCGGCAAATCATTTATAGGTTCTGAATAAATATAATGAACCGTAAAAAATTATATGCTGTCTCAATTATGTAAATTGATTTAACTCATGAAAAAAATTTTAGTGGTAAATGTAATATAATTGAAATATTATATTTCAATTTCTCATGATATGATATTTGTGATTTTCTGGCTTCAAATTTATCAAGATTTTCAATATTTTCCAATTTGTTATTGCTTTTTCAAGTGTGAACAATCTTATTTTCATCTGTCTGATTAATCCAGATACAGAATTTCCAGTATGGTTCATATTTGGACTGTACATTTTAGTGAATATCATAAAACGTGTCAACATAACCTCATTTAGACTTTTCTATTATTAAAATTAGGGTGAGACACAGTTTTGGGTTCATTCTTGCAGTTGATTCTCTCCCAATCATTTATTTGATGTTGATTGTCAAAATGAAATAAATGAATAAATAATTTAATAGAATAGAATAATCTATTCATCATGATAAAGTATCTATTTTTAGAGTATGAAGTGATAAATATTGACAAATTTTTCAATTCCAATATTTGTCCACACACACATACAAGATAAATACAAATTAACAATATGAATACATGCAAATAGAGACAATTTACTTTTAATACTGTAGTAAAAAATATTGTGAGGAAATGAAAGTAAATTATTTATCTTATTGACCAGTACACTCAAATTTTACGATTCATTTATTCATTCTTATGGCTTTTATCGGCAGAGAGATCCTTTTGGATATTCTGCCGGGCCGTATTACCCAATGTCATTTCCTATTCATACACAAGTCTATAGGTTACTAGCCGTAAGGCTCGCTTCGCTCGCCATATCCGTCTAGCCAGGGGGCTCCGCCCCCTGGATCCCAACTGGATCATCCAAGAATGAGATCAGCAGATTTTTCATTTGAGCATTTTTATCATAATTTATTATGTTAGGACGATCCAATCGGGGGTCCAGACTAAACGTATGGCTAAACGGATATGGCGAGCGAAGCGAGCCTGACGGCTAGTAATATAATATTCCCAGGAATAGCAGTGCATAATCGATTTTACCGCAATAAATGCATTTCAATCTTCAACTTGATGCCAACCTAACAAAGTCAACTCAACTTAATGCCAACCTGACAAAATTATTAATTTTGTTAGCAGTTAACAACTGTTTCGAAGAGGTACTCTCTCTAGATTATAGTTCTATATTAACATATGGTATGGACATTTTCCAATTATAATTAAGAGAATAAGAAGAATATACATGCTAAAAGACGAACTTTAAACCCTTAAAAACCACCCTTAGAGTTAAAATATTGCCAAAAGATTTCTTAGTGCGCCTCTAAAGGGGCCAACTGAACATACCTACCAAATTTGAACGTTTTTGGTCCAGTAGATTTTTAGTTCTGCGAGCGAGTGAGTGAGTGAGTGAGTCAGTCAGTCAGTCAGTCAATGGGCCATATGAATAAAGTTGAGCATTTGCTCATACTTCTAAAATATGGAGCATTTGCTTCATTTTCTATGAATAAACGTGAGCAAAACCTTTTGCTCATGCTCATAAAAAAATAGTTTGAGCATTTGCTCAAAAGTAAAAGCTTTTGCTGAAAATGTATGAATAAACTAGAGCATTTGCTCAACTTTTGAAGCAAATGCTTCAAAAAAGGTGAGTCTAGTCTGGAGCAGCTTATCACCTTTTGCTCATAGTAAAATGGCTCAACTAATTCGTATGAGGAAGAGGAAACTATACCAGATACTATCACAACCAATAGTGTAGAACTATAAAACTCTTTTTAGATTCAACCATGATAATATATATCACCATTATTCCTACAAAAGAATAAATACAAAAGCTACCTGTTATAAAGATAGCCATCACAAAATAGGCATTTAAGAATATGAGAGTGTAGACGATTATAAGAAGGCTATTGATATTATAAGAATATGCTGAAGATTATTATAGAGATGACATTTGTTCACGCCATTATTTCAAAATTCTAAACTCAACTAACCTCAAACTGTATTCATAAAATAGAAAACAGAGCAGACGACGCAAACACAAGCGGTGCCCCCTGTTTGCATATTTAGTGCTTCCGTGAGCTATAAATACAAATTAAGGCTACAAAAGCGAATCAGCTGATGAAAAATCTTTAAATACGTGAGCATTTGCTCCAGAGTTCAGGAGCATAAGGTAAAGCTTATTCATATCAAAATGAGCAAATGCTTTTGCTTCTACCTTTTGCTCATGAGCAAAACCTTATGCTCAATGCTTTTGCTCATGAGCATTTGCTCTGGTTTTATTCATATGGGCTATTGAGTCAGTGCCATTTCGCTTTTATATTATAGATGTATTGGGCTCTTTATGTTTTCTCACTAAAAATTTGCACTTCGACTTCCTGAGCTTTCATTACTTACCTTGCCCTATTACCATAGGCAAGGAAAGTACTGCTTTCCAAAAAAAGATAAGGTATCCTAATTTCAAGTTTTCTATACGTTTCAAGGTTCCCTGAGTCCAAAAACATGATTATTTTTATAAAGCTTAAAATTAAGGAGACATATTTCTTAACACAAATTCACATTAAAATCTTACGATAGTGTTGAGTGATGCTGGAACAAAGACCACTCATTGTTTCCTTGAACCACTTTCTGACTCATCGATGAACAGTTTTTAATTCCAGCAATCTTTGAGTGGAGTCGTGACGTCGATGAGGAAATCTTCGTCTGATATATTTCTCCGTTCACTAATGGCGCATCTAATGGCTTTTATTTTCGCCTTGATTTCCATTCGGACGAAAAGAAACTGGCTGGAATTGAAAAGACTCGGCAGCCAATGACATGTTATCAGTAATATGCTCGTTTATGACGGTATTTAAAGCTTTTTCAAGGCCTGTGTTGAGTGCCTCTTAAGGCAGCCCTAAGTAACGAGTTCGATGCTCACAAACGCTTTCAACGTGGTCTAATCAGCTCTTTCGGTAATGACACGCTTTGTAATTATGATAACCTGGGTAATGAACTTTTGGAAGAGAGAGAGTGAGAGAGAGAGAGAGAGAGAGAGAGAGAGAGAGATAGAAGGTGTGTTGCAAAGACAGAATGAGAGACTACAGAGGAAGAGAAAATGAGAGTAAGAGAGAGAGAGAGAGAGATAGAAGGTGTGTTGCAAAGACAGAATGAGAGACTACAGAGGAAGAGAAAATGAGAGTAAGAGAGAGAGAGCTACAAGGTATGTTGCAAAGACAGAATGAGAGACTACAGAGGAAGAGAAAATAAGGGTAAGATTGATTGATTGATCGAGTACTTTATTTATGTAGATTACAATATATACTGGCTTATACACTTATATAAAATAGCTTACAATACAGCAAAATTATACACTTATATAAAATAGCTTACAATACAGCAAAATTATAGATGAATTAACATAATATAGACTAAGAAAATAATTATTGAGCTGTATATAATATGAAAAAAAAATTTGTAATAACTATAGATAAAATAGATATGAGAGAGAGAAAAAGAGTGTGTGTGGAGAAAGAGATAGATAGATTGAGAAAATGAGAAAAAGTGAGTAAGGGAAGTAAGAGAGTGAAAGAAGGGAGATTGATTGACTGATTATTTGCCTCTATTAGGGCGGAGTTAGGACTTCTGGTACTCTCTGCCACAACCTTTTAAAAATAAGAAAAAACTTACATAAGAATAAAAAAATAATAGATTACATCATTATGTAATAAGATTACATAAGATTAAAAGAAATAAATAAAATCCTTGATCAAATACAATTACATGATACAAGAGAATCTTAAATTTAATTTATTAATTCAATTGCGAAAACAATGTTTCAAAACCCACTAGATGAATCCTATAAGAAATGAAGATCTAATCAAGTTGCCATTCACTCACACATGCACAAAAACAACCCTAAAAACAAAGAATTCACGAAGTATGATAATTAACAAAAACAATATAAGATGAGTATCTGTAATATGTATAAAATAGTAAATAGAAAGAGTGGGACTATGGAGAGGGGAAGAAAGATTGATGACAAGGAGGGGAAAGAGAAAGACAGAATAGAGAGTGAGCACAACAATAGTGAGTTGATAGAAAGAGAAAATAATACGGAAAGAAATAGAAACAGTATGATAGAAAGAGATAGAGTGAGGGAAAGAGTGAATGAGTAATTTCGAAGTTATAAGATAACTCGATATAAGTACGCACTTGATCTTTACCATGTTTCTGTTTTATTTTCCATTTGTGTGTTAGACATTCCTCTTTATGGAGTTCTAAGTACCGTTATCAGTTTGATGATTCATTTCTCACTAATGTTATTCATGATGTTTATTACGAAATTTTCGGGAGAGAGATTATGTGATTGTAGTCATTTTTCCTCGAATATAAACTTGTAACTGAATATAAATAAAAATATAGATTTGAGTGCCCATTTAAATTATTTCGTCACATGTTTCGGCTACTAATGCCATTTTCAAGTCAGATTTATATTTATAAAAGGGTATTCAGATTTATATTTTTATTTATATTCAAAAGTAGCTCAAAGAAAAAAAGACAAACTTGTAACTGAAATATGGGCTTCAAGGAAAATATTGAAGCCCAGTCAAGGTCTCTTCCTCCAAGGTAGACTGAAAAAAGGGTTTTTAGGGCATGTGAAGGAAGGCTCGAAGAAGAAATAGGATAAAATAGAGAAGAAGAAGAAGAAGAAGAAGAAGAAGAAGGTGATTGATTGATTGATTGAATACTTTATGTAGATTACAATATATACTGGCTTATACACTTATATACAATAGCTTACAATACAGCAAAATTATAGATGAATTTATATAATATAGACTAAGAAAATAATTATTGCACTGTATATGATATGAAGAAGCAATTTGTAATATAATAACTATAGATAATAATTAAATTGTTATGCATCTACATAAATTGGCGGAGCTTTGGACAAATCAATGTCCATTCTTCGGAAAGAATATTAAAAATATCCTTCCACTAACTCTCTACCAAAGGTGAAGGAGAGGAAAAAGAAGAAGAAGAAGTAGAAGAAGAAGAAGAAGAAAAAAATGAAGAAGAAGATGAAGAAAATGAAGAAGAAGAAGAAGAAAAAGAAGAAGAAGAAGAAGAAGAACAACAACAACCACAAGAAGAAGAAAAGAAGAAGAAGAGTATAAGAAACGAAGCACATAAACGGATGAAGCGAGCTTTTAAGGTGCGAGAAGCACCGTCATACTTCATTATAAGTACTGTATCTTGGTGGATGATGATCTCTCTAACTGCCTAAAAGTACTTCCCTCCGCTTTTCCGCCAAAGGAAAACCCTTTTCCTCTTTTATAGTCGCTTTTCCCCATATATGTTTTCCTGTATCGTGGTCCCTTGTCGCTTACCCTAGAATAAAATTTGAATTTGTCATGCTAGATCGAACGTTATTCGTACTGTTTTATAGGGCTCCTACAGTAGATAGGAAAAAAATGGTAGACATATCCACTTATCTTGTAATAGTAATGGGTTTCTTCATTGTTATAGGAATTGATGAATCAGAATTTTTCACAATAGTTCAATTGTCTTTTATGAATTGGATTGGCTGCTATTGTATTGGCTAGTTGTGTATTAATTGTAATGGAAATTGCATTGTCTCATAGCTTGTCAAGAATGCTTCTTCGAGATACATTTTCCTTCAAGTTTTCTATTCAATACTGGAACCGAATATAAAGTGAACATTCATATCATTCTATAATATTATTAGCCTTGAAACACAATGAAGATTATCTAAAAAAAAATAATAATTTTTAATCATCTTATGTTTTTTAGTAGTACCCTTCTATTTCATTGTAACACAGCTACACTGAGGTCCACGTTATAATAGCAGTATTTGATTAATATTAGCGTTGCTATCCTTGTCTATCATTCGACAAAGCAGATAGTTATATCATAGAAAAACAATAGCGTAAGTAGATATCCCATGGTATAGGGAGTTTATGTCGTAGCTTTTACTGTTATCTCAAGCCGATTACTGTCGATTATTGTCGATTTTTACTGTTTTGTTGGGGTGAGAGTGTATGAACGGCACAGTATGAGAGACTACCAGTGTCATACAACTTCAAGGGAAAGAACTACGTGAACCTATCGGCTTGAGATAACAGTAAAAGTTACGACATAAATTTCCTATACCATGGGATATCTACTTACGCTATTTTTTCTCTATGGTTATATCCTTTCCTAGCTCCGCAACGTTGCCAAATCTGTGTTTATCAATGTAGAATGAATGAATGGATAATGAATGTTTTGCCAAATACAAGAAATATATTTGCAAATAAAATAATAATCATTAAATTACAATAGTTTTTAGCGTGACTGGAAAAAGAAGCGTTGAGCTCCAGCCACGAGTTCTAAAAATAAGAAATATGTTTTTTAATCTAATAACAGCAGTACAAATTTTATTTATTTATTCACAATTATCACAAACTTTTAGTCTCACTCAAATGACAGGTGACATGTCAGTATAATCTAATATTAAATTATTCCTATAGTAGGAAATGATACAATTCTGTTGATGGAAGATAATCTATGGATGTTGAATTTTATCAATAGTCAAGTACTTGATAAACAAATAATAAATATAATTAAGGCAGACAATCGGCAACACTGTTCTTCTATTTTCCTCCACGGCCATTATAACGTGGACCAAACTATAGCTTCAACTCTACAAGAACCTATAACATTGACAGTGACTCAGTCGAATTTCTACAAGAACCATTTTCAACTGTGAATAAAATAAAAGTCTTGAAAATGACTTTTGAAGAATTGAAACTAGTTATGTTATGATGAAATAGAAGGGTTCTTGATATCCTTTATTGTATTTCAATAATTTCAGTAGCACAAGAAAGGAAAGTGTACATTTGTAGCCTTTTCACCTCCTCACTATGATCAATAATGAGTTAATTCTAGAATAATGCAATTTAAGATCAATAATAAGTTAATTTTTTGTGTAGTTGAGAAGTTGATATTGTGGTAATTATTCATATTGAATGAAAAAGACTAAGAAATTGCCGAAAAACCACTGATTTATTGATAATTAGAAACATCGATAAATCAGTGATATTAAAAAAGAATAAATTGATAATTTTCTAATTATCAATAAATCAGTGGCTTTTGACAATTTCTTAGTCTTTTTCATTCAATAAAAATAAGTTAATTTTATAATAATGCAATTTATGATCAATAATAAGTTAATTTTAGAATAATGCAGTTTGTATTTGTGGAACCTTGCCCTTGGCAGAATATCGTCTACGCAAACAAATTACCTGCTGAATTATCTGCTAGAAATTGGAACACGATGAAGCTGTATAGATGCCAATGTAACTGGGCTAAGAATGTGCTGTAGTAGAGAATATTTTAGGTTAGAAGCTGATAGAGAAGGAGAAGGGGGAAGATGAAGAAGAAGGGAACAAGAGGACAAATGTGGAGAAGAAGAATAAGAAGAAGAACATACAAGAAGAAGGATAAGGAGGATAAGGAGAAGAACATACAAGGAGAAGAGGAGAAATGTGGAGAAGAAAAAGAAAATACAAGGAGAAAAAGAAGAAGAGTAGAAATGTGAAGAAAAAGAAGAAAGAGAAGGAGAAGAGAAATGTGTAAAAGAAGAAGTGTGGAAAAGAAGAAGTAGAAGAAGAAGAAGAAGAAGAAGAAGAAGAAGAAGAAGAAGAAGAAGAAGAAGAAGAAGAGGGAAAATGTAGAGACGACGAAGAAGAAGAACATACTAGAAGATGAGGAGGAATGTGATAAGAAGGATAACATACGATAAGAACAAGGAGAAGAGGAATGTAGAGAAGGAGAAATAGAAGAAGAAGAGAAGGAGAAGAAGAACAACAAACAACACGATGAGAAGAAATTTTGAGAAGAAGAAGAATAACATACAATAAGATTAAGAAGAAGTGGGATGTGAGGAAGGAGAAGAAGAAGAGGAATGAAGAGGGCAAGTAGGAGAGAAAGAGAAGGGGAGGGAAGAAAAAGAGGAATGTGGAGAAGAAGAAGAAGAAGGAGACGAAAAGGAATGTGGAGAAGAAGAATGAAGAGGACAAGTAGAGGAGAAAGAGCAGGAGACGAATAAGAAGAAAGAATATGGATTTCAGGAAGAAGATTATGGAACGGAGGAGAAGAAAGAGGAAGAGGACAAAAGGAGATGAAGAAAGAGGAGAAATAGTAGAAGAGAAAGATGGAATGCCAAGAACATGATGAGAAGGAGAAGAACAAGGAAGAGACAAGATAAGAAGAGGAATGAGGTGGAAGAATCCAAGAGGAGGAGAAGAAGATGAGAAAGAAGAGGAAGAGAAGGAGGAGAAGAAGAAAGAAGAATAGCATGAGGAGCAAGAGATGACATGTAGCAGTGAAGAAGTGAGAGGAACGTTGAGGATCTGAGGAAACAAGAAAAGAAGATGTGTCGAAGAAGAAGAAGAAGAAGGAGAAGGAGGAAGAAGAATAGCATAAGGAGCAAGAGATGACATGTAGCAGTGAAGAAGTGAGAGGAACGTTGAGGATCTGAGGAAACAAGAAAAGAAGATGTGTCGAAGAAGAAGAAGAAGAAGAAGAAGAAGGAGAAGGAGGAAGAAGAATAGCATAAGGAGCAAGAGATGACATGTAGCAGTGAAGAACAAGGATCTGAAGAAACAAGAAAAGAAGATGTGTCGAAGAAGAAGAAGAAGGAGAAGGAGGAAGAAGAATAGCATAAGGAGCAAGATGTGACATGGAGCAGAGTAGAAATTAGAGGAATGAGTGAAGCAGAGGAAGAGAGAAGAAAAATAAGTCAATATGAAAGATAGAACGAGATGAATGATTTGGGAAACTAGAACACAATTTACTATAAATTGATAAATTGTTAGTTCAGGGGTTGAAAAAAGATTGAATGACGAAGAAGGGATGAACGGCAGCAGAATAGTGTAAAGAGAGAAGGTAATAATGACGTTCAGTGCAAATTGCGCCAGGCAGATAATTAAATACAGGGCATTAGCAGAGATGTACTATATATACGCCAAATAGATTCGTGGAAGGGTGGGCTATATAGGTATATGGTTTAGGTGAGTCATAATGTATGTAGATATGTGGCTATATATGTGGCTATAGTAGCAGGCGCCCATGTCATTATCAAATAAGCAGACACCAGAGGTAGGTATCATTATTTCGGGAGATTGCTGAATTATGCTATTTTACTGGCCGAGTCAAATGCTGTTGGCTGGAGTTATGCTGAATGCTGTAAAGGACATGGGATTTTAACAGGTTGCTCAGAGAGAGAGAGAGAGAGATTAGATTAGATTTGAGAGAGAGAGTGAGAGAGACTGTTCATCTGTTTAACAAAACAAATTTCGACCTACGTTCTAGTGTTAAATATAAATACCAGTAGCAGTAAAATAACATGGTGAATCATATTAAACTAAAGAATTCTACAACTAGTAGTTCTGTGAACAGTAGACCTCACGCAGTATTCTCATCCACAAGTACCTGATTGAAACTATAGACCTTATGGAAATACAGCAATAGACTGGCTTCTCCACACATCTGTGTAATCACTTGTCAGCTGATCTATGATGAATAATTCTATAGTCTGATTTTTACTCTAATATTGGCGTATGAAGGAGGCTCCTTTTTCCTTTTATATTATCCTTGAAATGCAAATTTTCCAAAAACCTTGTATATACGTCGACGCGCAATTAAAAAAGGAACCTGTCAAATTTCATGAATATCTATTACCACGTTTCGCCGTGAATGCGCAACATATAAACATTTAAACATTCAATCATTTAAACATTAATAGGAATGCCAAACCGTCGACTTGAATCTTAGACCTCACTTCGCTCGGTCAATAATATTGAGCAAGAAAAATGATGAAATATGCGGAAGGTGAGGTACTACTGTAATGTTTTCACATGTATCGGTGTAGTTTGGACCTTTAGAAGTCCATTCTTAGAGAGAGAGAGAGAGAGAGAGATTGAGAGAGTGAGTGAGAGAGAATGGAATAGTTGCCTTCAAGGAAGACGAAGTTAGGACTCTAGGTCCTCTCTGCCACGCACAACACAACCCTTTACATTCCATGCAATATAAAAGTGTGCATAACAAAATCAAAATTATCATGAAATTAAAATTTTTTTTCAGAAGAAAAAAATAGAAAGTGATATAGGGTGCCAAACAAAAGAGTGTCTACAACCGAAGATCATAATTATATTCTACATGACATTTTCAACAAAAATTGATATGTTAAATTTTCTCATATCGACCTTAGTTTCCGAGATTAGCCTATCAATATTTCTATATTTTTGAAAAACCTCAATAACTAGAAAACTATTAGTCAACATCTTATTCGAAGGATATAGTTGGAGAGAGGAAGAAATTTGCAATAAGATTCATTTAATTTGTTCCTTTGTCGTTATTGAATTTTTATAGGCAAGAAAAGAGCAAGAGAGTAGGATTAAGGGAGGATGGTGATAATCAGGTTAGTGGAAGAAAAATGAGAGAATAGAAAAGCAAAAGGAAAGGATTGTTGTTGATAGAACAAACAAGAGAAAAAGTAGTTACAAAGTAAAACATGAGCAAGAGAAGGAGGTGGCATACGAACAGAAATAACCAATGTAAAGGGATTGGAAAAGGATGAGGAAAATTATTGATACAGTAAAAAATAGAAGCCGGAAAAGAGGATGATAAAAAATTAGAAGGGAATATGAATATAAGCAGCAAGAAAAACGATTGATGTCATATCAGGGCAAATGCCGATTGTAATTATAGCTACATATTGTCAGAAATTCAGAACTGTTCTAACTCTCTCATCTCTCTTTCTTCTCTCACTGTTTCCCATTTCCTCTCCCTCTATCTCCCGAAATGCATTTGCATCAACAATTACATTACTCGATTGCAAATTCATTGTGTCAGCGGTGCTGCAATTTTGAGTGAATTTGCCCCATTGTCTTGTCCAGAACAGAAATCCAATTATCCGAATATAATTTTCCTCGTTTAAAATTATTATTTTCATCTGCCACCTGACATTGCCAGAGATGCTAAAAGCTAAATTTCATGGCAAGTTCAATTACTGTTGCTGAAACTTTTCCTAGATGGAAAATTTTGTTTGTATTTCCCGTTTTTAATGTAATTATAATAATGCTCATCTTGTTACTTCTTCATAAAGAATCATGTTGAATGGATGTAGATATCCTGCTATTATTAAATTCGTTGTAATTAATCAGGGATTAATGTAATAGCTTTAAATGTTCATTCACTACGTTTAATAGTTTCGATAATTGAAATCGTTATATATTTCCCGTTTTCAATATAATTATAATAATGCTCATCTTGTTACTTCATAAAGAATCATGTTGAATAGATGTAGATATCCTGCTATTATTTAATTCGTTGTAATTAATCAAGGATTGATGTAATAGCTTTAAATGTTCATTTACTACTACGTTTTATAGCTTCGATAATTGAAATCGTTTTATAAATCGTCGGATAATCATATAATTTTCTCATGTTTTCTACTATATCAATTAACTGGAGATCATTGAATCAATAAACTTGAGATCATTCATACAAAGGTACAGAAATTGATAGAATTGTGGATATATAAACTGTAACTTACTAGTAGTTCTGTGAACAGTAGACCTCACGCAGTATTCTCATCCACAAGTACCTGATTGAAACTATAGACCTTATGGAAATACAGCAATAGACTGGCTTCTCCACACATCTGTGTAATCACTTGTCAGCTGATTAATGATGAATAGTCTGATTTTTACTTTAATATTGGCATATGAAGGAGGCTCCTTTTTCCTTTTATACTATCCTTGAAATGCAAAATTTCCAAAAACCTTGTATATACGTCGACGCGCAATTGAAAAAGGAACATATCTGTCAAATTTCATGGAAATCTATTACCGCGTTTCGCCGTTAATGCGCAACATATAAACATTCAAACATTTAAACATTAAGAGAAATGCCAAACCGTCGACTTGAATCTTAGACCTCACTTCGTTCGGTCAACTAATAGTGGGTAGGTTTGTGATTTTGTATTCAAATTTTTCCAAATAAGAGTAATATTTCTCAAGTTTTTTATTCATTATGATACATTCAAAGTATTATGTCAACCTTCAAAAATCTTCAAATCATTATTCCTGAACCAAAAATCAAGTGACGAAGCAGTGTGTGATATCATAACCTCAACCTTTGGACAACATTAACTTTTTATCAAAGTTTTTGGAGAGAAATAGTACAGGCTCAGCCTAGTTTTTCCTCCCATGTCATAATTATGTTTGTAATATTTTTGTACAATAAATAAAATGGATAAGCTATCAACAATGATTAGACATGGTTTATTATCAATTAATAAACAATTATTTAGAGTTTAGACTTGTTCACACCACTGAGATTTGCATGACGATGACTGGAACGAGAAAATTTTTAACTCGTGGTTAAATAAATAGTTCAAATCGTCGCCATCTCTATCCGCAATGATGTGCAAAAGGCTTTACGGAGAAATTGGTTATTTGTTGATGCTAAGCTATCAAATTAATTAACAGTTAATCAATCAATTTAAGTGTTTTTAAGTGCTTGCACTGAAAATGAGACTCAATTCAAAAATGAATGAAACATAGCCTACTTTTTGGATCAGTGTATGAATTGAAATTCGGGGAAGGAACAGAGCCTATTGGTCTATAAAAAGAATAATGTTACTCTAACAATAAAACAGATAGAAAACCTTAATCTTTAAGGGTGAGACTAAATTATTAGTGGTGAATAATTATTGGTGGTGATTAGACTAAATTATTAATTAGGGTGATTCAAAGGGTGAGACTAAATTAAAGAACATTTTTGTTTTTCATTTTCTGATTATCGCATTAATGGGTAGTTTTTTCTTTGAATTTCACAGTTGGAATGTGAAACATCATGACTCAAAATGCAAATTGACATGAATTACTGTGTGCACTGATTCATTACCAACAAGGATACAAGTGTGATAGACCCTATTTTTTTATATTATTTTGATGAATAGTATCATCGAATGAATCGATAAATCTTGTTTATTTGGTACTTATTTATGGTACTTAGAATCTTTTTGTGTAGTTGAGAAGTTGATATTGTGGTAATTATTCATATTGAATGAAAAAGACTAGAAATTGTCAAAAAACCACTGATTTATTGATAATTAGAAAGACCGGTTTCGGTTATTACACCATTGTCTATCTCTGATAAACAAGGAGTTTATGAGTTTATCAGAGATTGACAATGGTGTAATAACCGAAACCGGTCTTTCTAATTATCAATAAATCAGTGGTTTTTTGACAATTTCTTAGTCTTTCTCTTTCTTAGTCATAATAACAATGAGTTTATCGGAGATTGACAATGGTGTAATAACCGAAACCGGTCTTTCTAATTATCAATAAATCAGTGGTTTTTTGACAATTTCTTAGTCTTTTTCATTCAGTACTTAGAATCCACAACTTTATCGATGAAATGTTTGCATTGAATCGTTTTCATTCAATATTTGCAATATGAGAATCAACTCTCAAATCAAATATATTCCTATTCATGGCTCTATTTTGGTTCATGGAAAAGTCTGAACCCACAGCCTAAATTCTAAAAGTTCGCTTCAAGGAAATACCGTATCTTTCGTTGAATAGAATCACTATCAGGGAAGAATCGTTGCCAATCTTTCCATGTATAGAAACAGTGGATATAAATTGAAATTTAACAGGAAAATCCAAGAGATTACAGTGAATGGTAAACAGCTGTTGGAATGTGAGAACATCATGACTCAAAATGCAAATTGATAAAATATGAATCACTGTATGCACTGATGCATAACCAACAAGGATACACTAGTGTGATAGATCCTATTTTTCTATGATATTACTAATCTTGTTGAACAGACGTAGTTTAGAAATAGAAGAGGAAAAAGGTTAACAAATTTCCAACTAAATATTGTCAATCGACTGTATTGAGCATTGACTATCATTTCATTTATTTTCATTTATTCATAGACAATAGATACAATGCAGGAAAAACAACAGGCATTCGCCCAAAATTGCTTCAAACCTTAATTTGGAATACACAGTCTAGAGGTTATGTAAATGATAATTCAATTCACACACTATTTTGAGTCCAAAAAATGTATGTACTACAGTAATTTTGAATTTATCAGATTAATTAATTTCAAAATACAAATCAAAACAAAAATCTTCCTTCACAATCAATTGGAGAGAAGCATTTTTTGATTTATCCTGTTGATTTGATCTCAATCAGTGATTTGATTCCATGTCCTGAATCAGATTAATATAAAATTTATTTATTTATTCAATCATTCAGAATTACACAACTCACAGAAAAGCCCAAAACGGTTCCAATTCTAATTTATACAACAGTCCAAATAATGTAGCTAGGTTATGTGTCACTTAACATTCCTCAATAAAACACTCAGTTTATAATTCAAAGATTAACAAAATGATGTACTTAGTACTTCATTCGTTCCAGTATATCTCTGATATTAAATTTGCATTCAACAGTTTTGTATGTTTAAAATTGAATATTCTTCGATGTTAAGTTCATAGAGTGGTTGAAACATTTTACATTATTTATTTTTTATTTGTCATGTGACCCATGTCAGAGGCATTTATTAAACATGAAAAAAGCATCTACAATACGGAAAAATAGAACTTTACGTCACAAGTCCGGTAACGATAACTTACCGCATAAGTATGATTGTTAACGTAGTTGAGGGCAGAATTATCATACGAATACGGTAAATATGTTACCGTACAAGTTAGGTACAATATTTTTTGTCTTATTTATCTGAGAAAATATAATATTGCTGAGAAACAGAAACCATTACCTGCTTATGCTCGAGTTACTGCATTTTATAAACATGACCTAGCCCGTAGCGCCTGGTTCATAACAGACAGACCCATCGAGCTCGAACAAAATAATAAAGGCCTATATTATAAGATTTCAGATGAGTTCTTATAACTTGAAACTTCTTAGATGAGTTCTTAAATTATTTGAGTTATTATATTAACATACGACTATATTAACTATAGAACTAGGAAACATACTCGACTATAAAGAAAACCTATGATCTCTTTACAGTATAGTATGCTGTAATGAAAATCACATGTTTTCTTGTTCTACAAACAGCTGTTTACTGGCTTGATTCAATGCATGGAAAACAGCTGTTTTCAGAAAAAGAAAACATGTGATTTTCATTACAGCATACTATACTGTAAAGAGATCATATGTTCTCTTTACAGTCGATTATGTTAGGACTCTACTGAGTCCTAATATCATCTGAGTAATTAATATACTAACTCAAATAATTAGAGAACTCATTTAAGAAGTTTCAAGTTATAAGAACTCATCTGAAATATTATAATTTAAGCCTGTATTATTTTATTTGAGCTCGAAGGGTCTGTCTTTTATGAACTAGGCGCTACGGGCTAGGCCATGTTTATAGAATGCAGTAGCTCGAGCAGCAGCAGGTAATGGTTTCTGTTTCTCAGCAATATTATTCTTTCTCAGATAAGTATGACAAAAAATATTGCTCGTAACTTGTATGGTAACGTATTTACCGCATTCGTATGATAATCTGCCCTCAACTACGTTTCAGAAACAATCATTCTTATGCGGTAAATTATCGTTACCGGACTTGTTACGTAAAGTACTATTACATACTTGGATTAATTTCCTTAAACTATTGTGCTGCATCCCACTATAGAGTCTATCTATCGGGATGGACACATTGAAACTGTTGAGATGTTGAACATTCATTACAAGCAGTGAAACATTTGAAACTCAAACGATCATCTCTAAATCAATAGATTTGACAGTGTCTTTGTTCTCGGTGTTGGGTTGCTAGCAACTTGCCAGTTGCGAAGGTCAGCTCACGTTTCAGTTGCAGCGTAACTTGAGTGAAACTTGAGTTTCAGAAACTCGAGTTTCAGAAGATAGCCACCCACCTAGT
This sequence comes from Nilaparvata lugens, assembly GCF_014356525.2. Classification (NCBI taxonomy): domain Eukaryota; kingdom Metazoa; phylum Arthropoda; class Insecta; order Hemiptera; family Delphacidae; genus Nilaparvata; species Nilaparvata lugens. The sequence goes on along the minus strand of NC_052507.1, from coordinate 12,296,866 downwards.
TAACAAGCAGCCATGTTCATTTAAGTAATAAGTGTTTATCCCTCTGCTAGCCGATTAGAAGGAAAGTCCAGCAGGGACTTGCAGAACTTAGTGAACTTAAAGGATGCTTCGTTCGCCCTTTTGGGTTTGAGGTTAGGGTTGGGAAAAGGGAAGTCCACCTCATTAAGTCAAGTTGTTCCCCTACTCCACCAAGAAACTTGGTTGAGATGCTTTGGAAAAATATGGGGACAAGAACATTCGTTGGGCGATATGTCGTTACAGTTTAGTAGATGATATCGAAGTTACAGATTTATATTTAAGTAAATTCGTATGGCTTTTGTTGGTAGAAGGTCTTGCGGGAAGGTCTCACCATAGAGAAACAGTTGCTTCAGTAGATATCCCATGGTATAGGGCGTTATGTCGCAAATTTACTGTTATCTCAAGCAGTTACTGTCGATTATTGTCGATTTTTACTGTTTTGACCGGGTAAGAGTGTATGAACGGCACAATATGAGAGACTACCAGCGTCATAAAGCTTCACAGGAAAGAACAACGTGAACTATCAGCTTGAGATAAACGCCCTATACCATGGGATATCTACTTATGCTATTGTATCTCCATGGTCTCACCGCCTGAATATAATTTGAGCAGTCATGGGCCATACGACTGTCATACTTCAGCCGGGACCGACAGTTTAACGTACCCATCCGATAATTTATATTTATTGCGGTTGAGATAACAGTAAACGTTGCGACATAAACGCCCTATACCATGGGATATCTACTTATGCTATTGTATCTCTATGGTCTCACCGCCTGAATATATCATTCAAGCAGTCAATGGGCCTCACAACTGTCATACTTCAGCCGGGACCGACTGTTTAACGTGCTCATCCGATTTATATTATTATTGCGGTTGACGCTCACATGAGCCTTCAACCAACTGGTTACTATGCTTTCCTATCATTTCCACTGAATTTATTATATAAAGATTATTCTGAGTTGATGATTTGATTAACAGACAATTTTGAAACCAAATATCTGAGGACAGGTTGCACAAAAGCTGGTTAAAATTTAACCATGATTAATTTCGTGATAACCAATCAGAGAAGGCTTCATTGAAAACACGGCTTCTCTGATTGATTCTCGTGGAATTAGTCAGGATTGAAATTTAACCGGCTTTTGTGCAACCGGCTCTGAATTTTCTGTTTAATATCCAGATTAGCATTACAGTATGCAAAATATTTCACTCACTTCAAAACAAACAGATTCTAATTAATCATGATTGAAAATTTGTAATAATAATAAATTTTATTCTTCAGTAAAGAAAGTGAACAAAAGTACAAACAAAAATTGAAATTAGAAATTAGGAAACAATATTGTATTTGCTTCTTGGAATGTATTTGATTGTTCTTTTATTTTTTTGAATAAAGATTTGAATAATATAGAATAAAAAAAGAAAACAGCTTCTGTGAAATTAGAACAATTATGTACTTACAGTTATATATATTCTACGTATATTTACTGAGAAAGGCCGTAGAGAAACAATGGCGTAAGTTACGCTATTATGGAAAGATACTCTCGAGAAATTTCTATGTGGGAGATGCCATCAAATATCTTATTATATCCATGTGAAACATTGTGCTTAAAAGCAGTTCAAAACATACAGTTCAACATCATAATTGACAATATCCACCTGATTATTAATTGATTATTATTTAAAAAAAAAACAGTTCAACATATGTGATTGACAATATTCACCTGATTATTTCTCCCATATGCGGTCATGCTCAAAAGAGCTTGCATATGACGTGTAATGTTACTTTTTGTAATATTGTAATAAATAAGTAATGAATGAAAATTGATTATTATATTATTGGAACAAACAGTTCAACATCTATGATTGACAATATCTACCTTAATTGATTATCATCCACTCAATTTACCGCTGTTTCCACACGAATTCAGTTACTTTAACTTCAAACCACCCTCAAACATTTTACACACTTTTCACTTGAACTGGCCAGTCTCCCCCGAACTCCCCACCGCGCTGCACACTCATTATTCTTTCAAAGCGAATGACTTTAAAACGTGTTTGCAACTCCAAGATAAACAGCATTTTGTCACAGCAGGCTGGTTGCTAACAGAGCAGAGGCAAGGGGCGGAGCAGCAGGGAAAACACTTGAGGCCCTCAATCCCTGTGAAGGGAGGGAGCGAAGTGGAAGGGAATGGCGAAGGAGAGAAGTGGGAAGTGATGATGATAAGGAGGTGGTGGAGGAGGAGAAGAAGGATGAGTAGGAGGAAAAGGGAAGAAGAAGAAGAATAATGGGTGGAGAAAGAGAAGAAATGTGGGAGAAAGATGGAATGTGAAGAGGTAATGACGGTGATTAGTGTGGAGCTGAAGAGACGCAAGAGGATAAGGAGGAGGAGGACATGAGAAGATGAGGAGGGTAGAAATGAGAAGAAGAAGAGGAAGAAGAAGAAAACTAAGGGCAAGAAGAAAAAGTAAAAAAGAAATAAAGATGAAGAACAAAAAGTAAAATAGAAATAAAGATGAAGAAAAAAAAGGAAAATAAGAAGAAGAAGAAGTGAAGGAGAAATAAAGATGATGAAGATGATGAAGAAGCAGAAGAAGAGGAAGAGGATGACAAGGAATAAGAGAGAAAAGAAGAAATTTAGGAAAAAAGGAGAAAAACGTGCGAGGAAGATGAAATATGAGGAGATAATGTTTGGAAAGGTGTAGAGGAACAAGAGATTGAGGTTAAAGAGGAGGAGAAGAAGATAACGAAGAAGAAGAAAAATGAGAAGAGGGAATAGAAGAAAGAAAAATAAGAAAAAAATACATGAAGAATAGGAATAATGGGTGGAGAAAGTGATTGGGAACAGGATGAAATGTAAGGAGATAATGTTGGAGGAGACTGGAAATAGGGTGAAGAGGAGGACAAGGAGGAGGAGGAAGAGTATGAGGAGGATGAGAAGTAGTGAAAAAGGGAGAAGAGGAAGGATCGGTATAGATGGAGATGAAGAAATGTGAGGGGATAATGAAGTGAAAAAGGGAATACTGTAGAATACAAAAAGGTGGAAAAGAAAGAGGATAATGAGAAAAAGGAGAAGAAAAAGTGGAGGTCTAGTAGAAGGAAAGTGGAAGAAGATTATGAAACGTATGGTGATGAAGATAGTGGAGAGGGGAAAAGGTTGGCGGTGTGGGAGGAGGAAATGAAGAGGTGTTAAAAATTGTGGTGGAGGAGGAGAATAAAAAGAAGAAGAAGAGAAGAAAGAAAGTATAGGAGGAATGAAAGTTTACAGGGAAGAAGAATAAATAAAAGAAGACGGTGCTGAAGAGGGGAATGATGAATTTTCCAAGCGACTTAATGCCAGAGTTTAATTACCCAAATACTGTACAGTGTTGTGTGTGTAGCTACAAGAAGGGTGCATGTTCTTATGCATGGTGGCTCATGGACATTGGACAAGCTTACAATGACAAAACATGGGCAAAACAGCAAGATGAGATGGGTATGGATAGAGTGTGAGGAGGAGGTATTGTAAGATCTATCAGGTTCCATAGGATCATAATATTTAACTGATAATAGATGAACAAATTGAAGTGAGTCAATGTGCAACCACTAACAGAATTCATAAAAAATACAGATTGAAGTGGACAAATCACCTGCGTCGTATGAAATGGGATGGATAGAGTATGAGGAGGAGGTATTGTAAGATCTATTAGGTCATAGGATCATAATATTTAACTGATAATAGATGAACAAATTGAAGTGAGTCAATGTGCAACCACTAACAGAATTCATAAAAAATACAGATTGAAGTGGACAAATCACCTGCGTCGCATGTCACCAACTCGTCTTCCACTACAAGCTTGGAAGTTGCAGTAGGATGGGAAAAGAGACGTCGGACGATCGAGGAAGCGGTGGACATCGGAACAGGCTTTACAAGCCTAGTCCATGATCGATGATGATAATAGATAATCATGTATAATATGGATATACATTATAACAAAACAGGATAGAACATATCGAGAATAACAGATTCATAAGGATTTTGTTGGAAATCTGACAATAATTGAGGAAAATTTAATAATTTATCATGTTATTTTCACAAATCAAGCAAGCAAGATACAGTAATTTCAAAGGCCTTTCAAAAATCATGCATCTCAAGGTACTTACGAACACGCTTATTCCATTTTTCACCTTCTGAAACTATGCTTAGGCCTATTATCAAAACCTACTCTACAACATGGTATGCTATAGTGGAGTAGGTCAATTTCCACACAGAAAAAACTAGACATGTAGAGGACACATTATAGAAATTTTTTGTATGTTATTGTAATTCGTTTAATATTTCCTGTAATTGATGTAGTAGTTTTTTTGGAAATGAACATTTATTTATTTATTATCTGTATCCTACTCACTGTTTCTGCACAAATACAGATATAATCGAATGGAAAAGACTAAGAAATTGTCAAAAAGCCACTGATTTATTGATAATTAGAAAGATTATCGGTTATTACACCATTGCCAACAATCTCTGATAAACTAAAACTAAATACAAGAGCAGCAGAATTTATACTAGTAGGCGAGTACTGCTATTGGACGAGGGTACTAGTATAAGTTCTGCTGCTCTTGTATTTAGTTTTAGTTTATCTGAGATTGACAATGGTGTAATAACCGAAACCGGTCTTTCTAATTATCAATAAATCAGTGGTTTTTTGACAATTTCTTAGTCTTTTTCATTCAATATGAATAATTACCACAATATCAACTTCTCAACTACACAAAAAACAGATATAATCAGTAAAATGCCAGTGTTCGTGACGCATAAGTATGTACGCACTTTCAGAAAACTGTAACATTTACGATGAATCTATTTTAAATAGTAACGATTTACTATCATCTTGAAAAGAACGTTAAACTTTCAATTCATTATTTATTTATGAATACTACACAGTTCATTCAAAGTTATTGCTAGTGAAAAACACACAGATTTAGAGTTAATTACAGAAGATTGAGATGGCATAAATGAATAAGTGTTTCATGGTCAATGTCATGTATGTAGGAGGAACAAACAAGAAAGAGAAGAGAAGGAAGACGAAAAAGATAGGAGGAGGAGGAGGAGGAAAGAGGATTTGAGCTAGTGCAGAGTAAACTGCCAACAAACAGTAAAGGATTAAAGGGTAGGTAATTGGATGATACAGTAGAGTGGACTGCCAGCTATAAGCTCGCTATAGCAAAATTCATTTTTAACTGTCAGTATACCATATAAACAACACACCAATGCTACCCATTCTAATAACGCTGATAGTTTCCCCCTGTTTTCGCCTGCAGTTTCCTGTCAACGGAAGTAAGAGCAAAGTCACCCCCCCCTCCTCGCACCCTTGCCTGTAATTAAAATGAAATTTAAGCGCGTCTCATACTCTCACACATGCACACGACATGTCTCGTCACACTTGCACGCACGCCTAAACACATGCATGCTCGTGAACAGGATAACAACAGGGTGATAGGGGATGGGATTCTGGTGTATAGACAATGAGGGTTGGTGATTGATAGAAGGGTAGGATTGAGAGGGTTTATTATGTTGGGTACTTTGTTGTAAAGACTTTGTAATATAATATTTGAAATTTATAAGATATTATAATGTCAGTTCCAATATTGATGATTATTCACATAAGCACAGTAGTGACTGAAGTTTAGTTTCTAGTTCATCCACTAAGAAATACTCTGTAATCCCATCTACCTAGAAACACACATTTAATTGTTTTTGTTTTGTGTTCAATTTTTGAATTCAGGCTAGAGTCATTGTCTGTTTGTGGTGTGTTTTGTATGTTCGATGATAATTTCCAATCGCCGTCATCGATGAACAACTTCCAATATTCAGCACATATTCCCTTCAACCATTCGAACTAATCGAGTTTATTGACTCAATTTTTAGTCATTTTTGAGAATGTAACAGGATAACATTGCATCAGGAAAAGTTTTTAGTAATTCATGCCAACGAATCTCTAATAAGCAGGATTATTGCATGAACTTTTATCAATTCCTAGCTACTTGAACTGTTATTTTTCTTGACTTTTCACCGATTTCAATGAAAGCAGACAGGAAATCAGCGGTATTTTGAGCGAGTTCTCCAACCAGGGAGGTTCTCTAGTAATATAACTTATGATACACATTGATTTTACTCAATGATTGAGTAGAATCATGATTAATTCTACTCATGATTGTTTTTTAATAATACTAATCATAATATACAATAATTCAATATTTTTACATAATTGGAATATATTCGAATATTCAATAACTTGTACAAGATTCTAGAATAAACATCATATACAATCACATTTTTACAACTATTATTGTCTTATTTACGCAATATTTTGATGCATAAATTGCTTCGAATTATTAATTCTTGATTTTCTAAACTCTAACATTCTTATAGTTTACCAGATGACAAAGCTTCTACTCATGATTGATTTTTTATAATACTCTTAATAACATTTAATAATTCAATATTTGTACATAATTGAATATATACGAATATTTAATCACTTGTACAATATTCTAGAATAAACATAGTATGTAATCCAAATTTTACATCCATTATTGTCATATTTAAGCAATATTTTGATGCTAAATTGCTTTGAATTATTAATTCTTGATTTTCTAAACTCCAACATCCATATAGTTAACCACATAACAAAGCTCCCTCTCACTCTCACTTGTACAACACCTGACCAAATATAATGTGTCACGTATAAAAAATGTCACCGGCGTCTGTTTGCTCAACAGAATATTATTATTCTGTCGCTCATTTGTTGTTTGGAGAGGACAGGCAACAACTTCCAGTCAACAACACTCAACAACCGGGCAAACAAACAACAACACAAAACAACAGTGGGATGTGAGGAGACGATTAGAGGGGGGCGAACAGGTAACAAAACACAGAAAAATTGAAGAGTGAAAACAAGGAGAGGTTGATGAGAAGATGGAGTGAGAACAAAGAGGGGGAACTACTTTGAAAAAACATCTAACAAGTAGAGGTTGTGTTCTTGAGGACTTGGACATCTTGTTTTTCTCCTGCTTTAGTAGTATGTGACAATATTATTGTTTTTCTAGAAATTCGTATTAGTAGGAGAAGAGTAGAAGTAGAAGAAGGAGGAGATTGAGGATTTGTAATAAGAAGGAGAAGGAGGTGGATGAGTGAAGAATTGGAAAGCCGCACATAACCTTTATTTGGACAATTAAAGTATTAATTTAAATTAAATTAAATTATTTTATGAAATTGGGATGAAAAGAAGTTTTGGACTGTAGTCTGTTTTTTTGTCGTTAAGTTGTTTTTAAATGATAAATAAATAAATGAGGGGAATATATGTAGGTGCGTACAGATATACGCGCCGCGAACATGAGCAATTCACTTTTATCAGCTGACTATGTATTCTTACAGAAACGGTATAATATATAGATATAAAAAGCTTGGCATCAGCTGATTAAAAATGAATTGCTCATGTTCGCGGCGCGTAAATCTGTACCCACCTTTAGATTATAGTTCTTTATTTATGTATGTTACAATATATACTGGCGTGCCACACTAATTTACATGACAGGATTGATAAAAATCATTCAATGAATTTTACAAAGTATGAAAAATAAAGTATGAGAATAAAGATTGAATAACGATAATGTAATATTTTTGACATTTGAACGATTATGACAGCAGTCTGCTATTAGCTTCTATAGCTTCTAGACGCTATTAGCTTCCTTTTAGCTTATTTAGCTTAAGCTTTTTTAAGCTTATCTATTCAGCTGCCTTATTAGTGTTGAGGAAGAGCCTATAGTGTCCGAAAGCACTCTACAAATGTGAGTAGAAGCTGATATAGCTTTTATTTATAAATATCAGACTCCTATGTCGTAATTTAATTGCTCGAAAGTGATGGAAATAAACATTCAGAAATAATATTGTGATATCACTACATAAATCGGTGGTGTTTAAACAAATAATTGTCGTTTCTCTGGGTAGGATATAAAATAATATCCTTTGCATCAACACACGACCGAGGAGGAGAAGGAAAATGTTGTGGAGAAGATGGTAGTGAGATTCTGAAGGATAAAAAATTGTCGAAAAAGTTGTTCCAGACTAAAAATGAGTGAAGAGAAAAACTACGGGTACATAGACTAAAATAAGAGGGAGAAACATGATTGAGAAATGAGTCGGGAATGGAGGTGAAGTCGGAGCCTGAAAAGTAAAAAAACAGTAAAAGAAAGAAGATGACCAAAGATGATAATGATGATGTACACGACACATGCATATTGACTGACGGCTGACGACAAAATTTAAAATGTTAATATTGGGCGAACAAAGAGCAAGAGTGAGAGAGAGATGCCAACAAAGGAAGAAGTTTGGTGACAAAACATCTCGACAATAACAACACACACACACACAGACTAGAAAGAGACAAGTACATCTCGACAATAATAACATACACAGACTAAAATGAGAGGGAAATATCCTGACAATAGTAGATCTTTAGTGCTAGAAAGAGAGGAAAACTAAGTACCGAAGTAGTGCTGAATCATTCACACTGATGAGAGCTAACGACGCGGCGAAGTGACAGAAAAAGGGAGAAAATTGTTTGGAGACAGTTTGAGAGTGACGGAAAAAAGATGGAAAATAGTTTGGTGATAGTTTAGGAGTGAGATAGTGTAATGAGAGTGAGGAAGGGGACCCATCATTGTCTAGTTGAGGAGAGATTTGGTAACAAAGATTTCAGGTGACAGTTGATTATGGTAGGGCTGGGTGGGGGGAATGACAGTTGACTTCCATGGAGGGATAATGGACATATTCAAGGAGAGATTTCTAGAGAGGGGTAATGGACTGGTAGTGTAATATGAATATGAAAAAGTTTGGATAGTCGTCAGAATATGATTGTGATTATTTACCATACTTGTTGAATTTGGTTTGAATGTTCTAGCTTTATTAGTAATATTATTAGCTGAGAAACGTTATAAATTTTTGGTAGATGATTCTCCTGGATTTTTATTATGATTGACAAAATATGACATATGACGTGGATATATCCCATAGTTGGATTTTTGTTAAATTGTCTTCCAAAATTTCATCATTTGTGATAATATTTTTGGTAGGTGTTTATTAACTAGTTCTTGAATGAATAAAACTTATTATCATCATTCTTGTAGTTAGAGGTTGTCAGATCGTATGTATTTTAAACACTGCTGACCTTTTTTGGGACACCAGCCCCCCCCCCCCAAAGCATTTTAAGAATATTTCTCCAATGTTGTTTCCTATCACAAACTGCTTACAACATTTAACTTGGATATATTCCATAGTTGGATTTTGTGGAACTGTCTTCCAGAATTTTATCATCTGATAATATTTTTAGTAGGTGTTTGTTAACAAGAACTCGAATTGATAATAGATATTATTCACACAGTTTGTGTAGAATATTGTAACGATTCCAGATATAGATTCAATCAATCCAAACGAGAAAAATACTATTGATCTGAATCTGCTCACGGAACGCCTCTCCATTTCTATTAGTAGATATAAACTTCTACAGGAGCCAAGAGCTCTACTACGTCACATACCTCCGACCAATCACGTGCGAGTACTTCTGGGGGCTGATACAAGGCCACGCCCACAACGCGCTCCCATTGGCTGACGCCATCACGGCATTATGTAGACTTCATTTTCTTGAACTGTAATATACAATGTGTATATTTCTGTACAATTTTCTATTGTGTATACACAAAGAGTGTGCCATTTCCCAATAGCTGAAGAAAGGTCTTTTGGATATTTTATAATAATTAATTAATTATGATTGTAGCAAGTAACTAAGTATTTCAAAATAAGTTTTCTGAATAATTTTCAACGTAACCCTAGAATACTATGTTTAGAATACTCAGTAATAATTATTAGTAATAGTAATACTGAACATTTTATCTTTTAATGCATAAAAGGTCGTCAAATGGCCAAAGTTAGTATATCCTAATTAAAATCCCAAGAAAGTACTTTTGACTTTGTTTTTTTTCTACAATCTGAGTCATCCCCAGAAATAAAGTCACTCCTGAGAATTATCTTTATGTTTCTGATTAATATCTTAAAGTTCAAATTAATTATTGTATTTTATAGTTCAATTTTATTTCAACTTTAATATTGCTTTAGAAGTGAAGTTAACTTCAATTCATAGCAGTCTTTACAATATTTTAAACAATCACTCTACTTCAATTATTATTCCTTCGTTTTATAGTTTCAACAATAGTCACAAACAATAGCAGTTATGGTCCACCGACCACAATGCAGGCCTACACTGATGATAAGTAATAAAAATTATGTTTGGTTCTAACCTATAACAATTCTCGATCGTTTTAGATAAACTGCATAGTAAAAATCAAATTTGGTTCTCACTAAACTTTATTTTATAGTGATCTGCAGACAACAATCCAATAGGATTGAACAACAATCCTACATGGATACATCGTAAAATTGTTAACTTTTTAACTCACTAGCGTCTAACCTATAAAAAATTCTCAATCATTTTCAGGTTAGGTTCATGGTGATAAAAATGAAATTCCCCGTCACAAACAAATAACAATTCTCAGTAATAATTTAAAAATTTGTAGCAGTCTTACTAAAGCTCCTTATCGTATGCGTCACTAAAAAACAAAGACTTGTGAAATTCTTTCACGTTCCATATTACCTGGTCATAATTGTGGACAAAGATATACTACCCTACCAAGGCAATAATGTATGGGGTAGGCTTTCAAAGGCTATAATCTACAGGGTGTCCAGACGATAATCATTACCTTTTTACTATGTTCTGAGGGTAAAAGTCAGTCGTTCATAATAATTTCGATTGATTACCTCTAAAAGAAAACAACTAACCTGAAGTGCTATCGTGAGATTTACTTTAAACTGGCAGTATCCCTTATGGGAATCTTCGGTGTATCCTATACAATCTATGCTGACAGTAGTTAGTGGTTCTGAGTGGGGTTACGATCCAATTTTCCCGGTGACTACTAATAAAAACTTCAAAATCAATCCACTTCTAAACCTGGACATCTAAGAGCTTCCTCACCACTCACTGACCTCACCACCACATTTTATTGACTCAAAGGGTGTAAAATATTACAGTTTTCTTGTTAATATTATTTTATTATACGTCATAAATCCATATTTTCTGGTTTTTAAATATGTCTGACCAGACGTACGTCTTATGGGTGGAGAAATTTATGAACGTTCAAAGACGTTTTAGTGTTGCCATGTCAGTGATGTCTTTCGTAGATGAAAAGTTATAGTGTTAAATGTTGCTAAGAACTGTATATTGTATAGATATATAAATATGTGTTAAATGTTGTTCAGATATATAACGAACCATACAATATATGTATGGAAGGCGAGTATACACTTCGTTTACGAGGGTCATTTTACGGTTGCAGAGCGTCTTTTGTGGGTATGATATTGAAAACGCTGTGTGCTCTCCCATCCATGAGGTAGTTCTGGTCCCATTTTTTTACAACCAAATAATAACACGAAGGCCGGACCAGACTATATAACTTTTTCTCAGGGCTCCAGTTTATATCTTCATTTGAGGTTCGTAATATCGGTTTATTGGCGAGATAAAATGTCGATAAATTGCGCGAGGGCAATTATTATCGGATCGGCAACTACTTGAGTGGGAACTTTGAGTTTGGCTGCTCGTAATGCTTGTAATTTTACGACTACTGATTGGCTTATCTCTGAATTCGGTTGTAAATGTGGCTTTCCGATTGGTTCGCTAGCTGGGATAAATGATCGAATAAAACTTGCTATGAATCCTGAATTTCTGGGGCACCAAACTCAGCTTCACAAGACTGAAAAATGTTTTAAATTCAAATACAATTTTCTTTCCATATAAACTCACAAAGCAAGTAGTAGAGAAAATGCAATGTAGTTGTAAATAGAAAAATGAATATAGTACTGCTTTATTGACCGAGCTAGTGATAAGATTCAAGTCGACGGTTTGGCATTTCTCTTAATGTTTAAATGTTTATATGTTGCGCATTTACGGCAAAACGCGGTAATAGATTTTCATGAAATTTGACAGGTATGTTCCTTTTTTAATTGGGCGTCGACGTATATACAAGGTTTTTGGAAATTTTGCATTTCAAGGATAATATAAAAGGGAAAAAGGAGCCTCCTTCATACGTCAATATTGGAGTAAAAATCAGACTATAGAATTATTCATCATAAATCAGCTGACAAGTGATTGCACAGATGTGTGGAGAAGCCAGTCTATTGCTGTATTTCCATAAGGTCCATAGTTTCAATCAGGTACTTGTGGAAGAGAATACTGCGTGAGGTCTACTGTTCACAGAACTACTAGTTACAATTTCCCTGAAGGTATACGCACCTTATATGCCATAAACACGCGCATTTCTCTTTTCATCAGCTCATGCTTTGCTTATCATATCTGTATCGTACGGTTCCCTGTACATATAGGTACATATAAATCATCAGCTTAGCATCAGCTGATGGATAGTGAAATGTGCGTGCTCTTTGCGCTCATGTCTGTACGCACCTTATAAATTCAACTTTAAATAATGTAATTCATTAATCGTACAGAAAAACGTGAATATTATTATTATCATCATCATACTGTTCTATAACTTCTATATATCTATCTATAATTATTATGGAATTCATCATTCAGTAATTAGGCTACTTATATGTTTAGTGCTTCAAATTACACTTTTGAATTTACTTTTCCTTTTTATGTATACTATGTTTATTTATATTTCCTTTCATATTTATATTCATTCTTGTTTCATCTGTTCATTTCTCCATTGAAATTTTTTATATTGAAAATTAATATCGATACTCGCTGCCAGCACTCAAACTTCGGTTTTGCAGGCAGCGCCAAACATGTTATTTTGTTTTGACAAAGTTGTTTTTCGTGTATATTAAATATTGATCAATATGTTTTTTTTCAACTTTCTATTGAGGATTATTATTTTTGTTGTGGCGAAATAAATTTGATTTGATTTGATACTGTTTTATAGAAACATAAGAATAATTTTCAAAGTAATAAGAAACTATGTAGAACCTGTTTGCGAACTTAATTTGATAATAAAAGGTAACCCGTGCCCCGCAAGGGTCCAATTAAAAACGTGACAAACAGAAAACTTGACCTACTGAAATCTTGAAGAATTCGAAATCTGCCTATAACCATTCTCGGTAAAATTGAGAATGTGTAAGCAAAAGTGTGAGTTAAAATGTGTAAAATGTAGAAAATGTGTAAGTTAATCAGTCTAGTAGTTCAGACGAGATGATGCTTCATTTGTGAATTTCCATCACTTAAAAGCCAATATTCTCTCCTTTATTATATCATTGCGTACAGACTTTCGCTCTGCTCCGCAATCGAACGTCACTCGAGCAGATCGATTGGTGATCGACCGGGGAGCAAGAGTGGAACGCGAGAAGAGCTAACATCTCCCGTAACGTTCATGATCGGAGCGAGTGCGGAGCGTGTTGGAGGCGCGTATATCTGTACGCACCTTTATATTATAGTAGATTTGACCTAAACTAACCAATATTTCCTCGACTATTGTCGATAACGATTCAAACAAAGCTGGTTGAGAAGTTTTATCTAAACTGTAGATAAAACTCATCTCGGGATGGATTCATTCCACATCCTAAGCACATGTATTCATTGCAGTCATGTGTATCACATACATTTACATGTTGTATTGATATCAATGATCCGTAGCGGATGTATTGATCAAGTACAAATACAGACCGCATACAACCAAAGTCTACTAAACTTCCGGTCAAAATGTTTGAATAATGCTGAGCTGTTGTTTGATCTCGCGTTCTGTTTGAACTCACCCATTACGGGTCACTCTGTACATCACAGAGAGAGAGAGAGAGAGAGAGAGAGAGAGAGAGAGAGAGAGAGAGAGAGAGAGAGAGAGAGAGAGAGAGTGAGGACGAGTGAGAGAGAGATTGATTGATTGATTGAGTACTTTATTTATGTAGATTACAATATATACTGGCTTATACACTTGTATAAGCTATACAATAGCTTACAATACAGCAAAATTATAGATGAATTTACATAATATAGACTAAGAAAATAATTATTGAACTGTATATGATATGAAAAAGCTATTTGTAATATAATAACTATAGATAATAATTATATTGTTATGCATCTACATAAATTGGCGGAGCTTTGGACATATCAATGTCCATTCTTCGGAAAGAATATTTAAAATATCCTCCCCACTAACTCTCTCTCTCTCTAGAGAGAGAGAGAGAGAGAGAGAGAGAGAGGAGAGAGAGAGAGAGAGAGAGAGAGAGAGAGAGTGAGAGAGAGAGGGGGGGGGACGAGTGAGCGAGAGAGAATGATTGAAGGAGAGAGGGTGTGATTTGATTGATTGATTGATTGAGGACTTTATCTATGTAGATTATAATATATACTGGCTTATTCACTTATATTCAATAGCTTACAATACAGCAAAATTATAGATGAATTTACAAAATTAAATTAATTTATAGAATTATTCATCGTAAATCAGCTGACAAGTGATTACACAGATGTGTGGAGAAGCCAGTCTATTGCTGTATTTCCATAAGGTCCATAGTTTCAATCAGGTACTTGTGGATGAGAATACTGCGTGATGTCTACTGTTCACAGAACTACTAGTTATTGAGCTTTATATGATATGAAAAAAAGCAATTTGTAATAACCTATAGATAAAATAGATAATATTGTTATGCATTTACATAAATTGGCGGATCTTTGGACATATCAATGTCCATTCTTCGGAGAGAATATTCCAGGTATCCTTCCCACTAACTCTCTACCAAAGAATGAGTGATAGAGAAAGAGAGTGAGAGAAAGAATGAGCGAGTGAGTGAGAGGAGGCTAAGTGAGAGGAGGCTAAGTGAGAGAGAGTGAGTGTGTGAGTGAGTGGAAGAGAGAATGACAGAGAATGAGGAGAAGGAGAGAGAGTTTGAGGGTGAGCGAGTGAGTGAGAGGAGGCTAAGTGGGATAGAGTGAGTGTGTTAGTGAGTGGAAGAGAGGAAGACAGAGAATGAGGGAGAGAGTGAGTTAGCGAATGAGTGAGTAATTATTTACAGTTAATAAATAAACATCAATGTGAATGATTATTGTTCAAACATTCTGTATAATGTGTGTAGCAGTACAGGTATTATTTGTGAGATATTATTTGCTCAAAGGAAAACTTGGATATAATCAGCTCCATTCACTCGAATTGAGCTTATGGTTCTGCATGACGATGTTTGAACAATTTAGGGATGAAGTTAATCAGAATTCGAGTTGCATTATCGTGAGCAAGCATCCGTTAGCTAGACCAGGATGACGTTCGTCTTTGTTTTCTTCTTCTTCTTCTTCTTCTTCTTCACCCACTATTATTGCTTCTCCTTTTTACATTCCTCTTCAGTTTCATCACCTCATTCATTTTATATCTACTGCTTCGTTCTCTCCGCCTGTTCCTATTTCTCGATTAATTTCTATTAAGTTGATTAACTTCTAGTGTTTAATCATCATAATTTTTTCGTGTCCTTTTTTATCCTAATCTCCTTCTTTTGCATCATCCTCTTTCCTCTCATTCTTTTTCTTTCATTCTTCCTCATTCTCTCATTTTCTTATTCTTTTTTCTCCTCCCATCATTGCCCTCTCCTTTTCCTATTCTTCTTAATTTTTATCACTTCATTTACATTCCATGTACTGTTTCATTTTCTCCGCCTGCTTCTATTCCTTTTACTCCCTTTTTTCTTCTGTTTCATTATCATTTTATTTTTTTCTCTCATTTATTCCATTATTATCACCTTCATCACTGTTATCATTTTCATAATCCAGTTCTTCTTTCTTCCTGGGATTCAAAGGTACCATTTATTCCCAAAAAATATGAAAAATAAGCGTTAAGGGACATAGGTTTACCAAATTCTATACAAATTATAAAAAATTACAAATTTCCTTTCCCTCTTTCCTCTACATGTTTCTCTCCTCCTTTTACTTGTTCTTCACCATCGTCAGCTTCTCCTACTTCTTCTCCATCATCATCATCATCATCATCATCTCATTCTTCTACTTCTGTTTCATTTTCATCATTTCTTCTCCTCTCCTCTTCCTTCCCTTCTTATTCTTCTTCCACTACTTCTTTTCCTTCTTCTTCTTTTTCTTCTTCTTCTCCTTCTTCTTCTTCCACTACTTCTTTTCCTTCTTCTTATTATTCTTCTTCTTCCAATTCTTCTTCATCTTCTACTACTTCTTCTTATTTTCCTTCTCCTACTTCTCCTTCCTAACCTAACAACCTAACCTAGCAGCTAACTTAACAGCAGTCTCCACTCTCCACCCGAGTGGCTCATGGCTCATCTAAACTGGATCGCCGCCGCCGCCGCTGCTGCTGCAAGGCCCTTGACCTTTCCGCGGTCCATCAGACCTGAACGGTCCAACAGACCGCCTCAACGGTCCACTACACTCCTAACCAACCGTCAACTGGTCTGCCGGACCTTTGTTCCTCCTCCTACAACAGCAACGGGCTTGTTTCGTTGTTTACTCATTTCAGATTAATTTTTGTTACTAAACAAACGAAATTATTAGAGGGGTCAATAAAACAAATAATTAGAGTTAATATTAAGATTTGCTTTAAACTTACAGCATTCACGTGACCATATTAAGTTTTAAAATACGTATAATATACAGTTTCTCTGGTTATATTGGGCTAAGGGAAGAAGAAATAGAAGGAGAGGAAGAAAATATAAATAGACGTGGAGATGATATGATAGCAAAGCTATCCAAATTGTTAAGGTTAGTGAGCTTAAGGAAAAATAAATAGAAGGAGATGAAGAAACAATTGAAACTTGTAGACGTGCATGATGAGATGATAACAATAAGTAGAACGAGGAAGGCAGAAGTGAAACATTGTTAAGAGAGATTGAGATTGAAATTGATTGATTGATTGATTGAGTACTTTATTTATGTAGATTACAATATATACTGTCTTATACACTTATATACAATAGCTTACAATACAGCAAAATTATAGATGAATTTACATGATATATACTAAGAAAATAATTATTGAACTGCATATGATATGAGAAAGCAATTTGTAATATGATAACTATAGATAATAATTATATTGTTATGCATGTACATAAATTGGCGGAGCTTTGGACATATCAATGTCCATTCTTCGGAAAGAATATTAAAAATATCCTCCCCACTAACTCTCTACCAAAACGTTAATTTCATTATTTAAACTAAGGATTTATTTATTAATGGAAATATTGTAAAAGTTTTAATCAATATGAATAATTAAGAGAAAAAAAACAGAAAATTGATAAAGTAAAATAATTATATAGGTAGATAAGATCAAATAATTGATTAATAAAATGAAGTAGGCTGAAAGTAGATCAGGGTAATCAACTTTCAGTAATATACAGCAGTATGCAGTGGATAATTGAAATAACATGAGTTTATATAATATATTTATACAATTCGTTCTATAACAGGTTTGAAAGTTTGAGAGAGAGAGAGAGAGAAACAATTACAACTCGTGGACGTGGATGATAAGATAACCAGAAGTAGGAGGGAGAAATAAGAGAACATTATAAAAAGAGAAAGAGAAACGAGAAGTGTGTCCGCCATGGAGATGAACTAAACGTGATTTTACTATAAACGCGTCCATATTTACTCAATTCAACATAAGATCGTTTATTCTATAGTTAGAGTGAGCACAAGAAAGAAGAATTAGAAGGAGAGAAACATATTGCTATCCAAATTTCTAAGGTTATAGTGAGCACAAGGAAATAGAAATAGAAGGAGAGGAAGAAACAATTAGTAGACGTGGATGATAAAACAAGAAGTAGAACGAGGAAGGAAGAAGAGAAACATTGTTGAAAGAGATAGAGAGTGACAGAGAGAAAACATTAGAATTAGTGGACGTGGATGATAAGATGATAACCAGGAGTTGAAAGAGGAAGAAAGAAGAGAACATTATGAAAAGAGAAAGAGAAACGAGAAGTGTGTCCGCTATGGAGCTGAACTAAACGTGATTTTACTATAAACGCGTCCTTATTTGCTATATTCAACATAAGATCGTTTATTCTATAGCTAGAGTGAGCACAAGGAAGAAGAAATAGATTAAATGGATAAATGATTGATTGATTGAGTACTTTATTTATGTGGATTACAATATATACTGACTTATACACTTATATACAATAGCTTACAATACAGCAAATTTATAGATGAATTTACAAAATATAAATTAAGAAAATAATTATTGAGCTGTATATAATATGAAAAAAAAACAATTTGTAATAACTATAGATAAAATAGATAATATTTTTATGCATCTACATAAATTGGCGGAGCTTTGGACATATCAATGTCCATTCTTCGGAAAGAATATTCTTCCCACAAACTTAGAAGGAGAGAAACAATTGCTATCCGAATTTCTAAGGTTATAGTGAGTACTAGGAAAAATAAATAGAAAGAGAGGAAAAAACGTGGATGTTAAAACAAGAACTAGAACGAGGAAGGACGAAGAAAAACATTGTTAAAAGAGATAGAGAGTGACAGAGAGAAACAATTATAACTAGTGGACGTGGATGATAAGATGATAACCAGGAGTTGAAAGAGGAAGAAAGAAGAGAACATTATGAAAAGAGAAAGAGAAACTAGAATAGAAGTGTGTCCGCTATGGAGCTGAACTAAACGTGATATTTACTATAAACGCGTCCACTAAACATCAACTGGCCTCTATCACTGGACTACAATACAAGCCGGCAGCTACCAACCTACCATGTTATTGGCATGCATTAGTAATCCACTACCGCTATCCTAGGCTTGACCTGAGAGCAGTTCGTGATGTATTTTTCGCATGACGGAGCCCACTAATAATAGCAATAGAAGTCGTTCGATTCAGTCAGAGCCGTTCGTTCGATTAGGAACGGTTCTTCAATGTGTTCTGAACGGCTTTCTGGACCCAGTTTATGAAATGGGTGATGACACACATATCCCACTATGGTACACACAGTGGGGATCGGTTGCACTATAGAGAAGAATATTATATTACCTCTTTTCTGTATAGGGCTACTTGTAATATAAATTTTCCACTTAAAATTGGCATCAATGTTGAAACATGTTGTGATAAAATAATTCAAAAATCTGGTGTGGCGCACTCATACAACTTTCCTTGCCGTTATGAAAATTGATCACCTGACGCTAGTGTTCCCGCGCATCTCAAGTCTACTATTCAAAGACTTGAGCCAGCTGGTGACAGGGTAATAACGCTGAAGACACACGAGGTGTGCTATCTCTTTATAGTGAATCATTTAATAGAATCAACAGTTGCCAACAGTTTGCAATATTGGATGATCACATTTCTCGAATTTCGAGCTTATTTTCAATTTTAGGTGAAAATGTTACTGAACATTAATTGTAGAGATTTTCATGCTCAATCTTTTCCACTTGGATTTTTTTGTTTAAATTGTATCTGAAGCCTGATAATTGGGAATCTAAAATCAAACTTTACCTAGATGTGGTGGAGCTCCTGAAATTTTTACAGGTATGGGACTTGTGGCAGTTGATAGAACCTATCAATGACTAATTGAGGTATGAATTTGATCAAAATCGTTGGAGCCGTTTTCGAGAAAATCTCGTAAACCCCTGTTTTTGACAACATTTTCGCCATTTTAGCCGCCATCTTTAATTTAATTTGATCGAAATTGTTCGTGTCGGATCCTTATATTGTAAGGACCTTAAGTTCAAAATTTCAAGTCATTCCATTAATTGTGAGATGAGATATCGTGTACACACACACACACACACACACATACACACACACACACACACACACACACACACACATACAGACCAATACCCAAAAACCACTTTTTTTGGACTCAGGGGACCTTGAAACGTATAGAAATTTACAAATTAGGGTACCTTAATTTTTTTCGGAAAGCAATACTTTCCTTACCTAGGCAAGGAAAGTAAAAAGGGTACTAAGATTTTTTTTCTTTCTATTTATAAGAATATTATAATATCTAATGCCCGGTTCCACCATCCTTGGTCAAGACATTAAACTGCAGTTAAATATGAGACAACGGTCAAATAAGCAAAAATCTGTTTCACCAACAATTGTTATGCCAAAACACGTTCAAACTAATGTCGAAATTTGACGGGTAGTCAAATCATTTGACTTGAGTCACAAAATTATGAAAGAGCATAAAAGAAGAGAATTTCATGGACTAAGGCTAGCTACACACACATCGATTTCTGTTCGTACAATATTTTGCCGTCCTTGTAAATTATAATACCATACATTAGACAGATAATGTTTGTCAAGTTCAGTTTAATGTGATTAAAGTAATTTATAAGGACAGCAAATTATCGTACGAACAATAATCGATGTGTGTGTGCTGGGCTTAGGTGAACATATTATGTTATCTGTTGGTAAGTTAGTTAGTGAGTTAAGTTAGTAAGGTAGATTTGTGGTAAAATCTATAATCTCTGGTTGCACGTACGTCCATCAACTTTAATCTATGATTAATCGCTGATTAAATACTTAAGACGCCTCATTTTCTCTCATTGTTCTCGTGATAATTAACCGTCATTTAATCACGGTTGAATTGAACTGGTGAATTCAATTTAATTTGGTAAATTCATTTATTCTATTTATTTTATCCTCCAAAATTTTCAAATAAATATTTTTTCTGGACGAAAAATTGAGTGTCGAAGCAGTGTTGGTTGTATCATTTCATAACCTGATAATATTTGGACAACATCACCTTTTTATCAAAATTTTGGAGAGAAATTGTATAGGCTCAGCCTAGTTTTTCTAAAGGTGCGTACAGATATACGCGCCGCGAACATGAGCCATTCACTTTTAATCAGCTGAGTATATCTGTATTTTTGCAGAAACGGTAAGATACAGATATAAAAAGCTTGACATCAGCTGATTAAAAGTGAATTGCTCATGTTCGCGGTGCGTATATCTGTACGCACCTTAACATGGCCATACTTATAATATGAAATTTAATTAATGTATAATAAATAGACGTAAGTGCATGCAACTGGGAGAAGTAAATGAATTTATTCTTGAACGTTAAATGTAACCTGTCTTTTGGAACTATTTATAAATAAAATTTAGGAGTACAGCAGAATTAAGCTGAGTCTGATGCTCTCCCCCAGTATGATAATAAAATAATAGACAAAGATAACTTTTGCGACTAATTTATTACCCTACTGTATATTTTTACTTCCCTTGCCATATTACCATAGGTAAGGAAAGAATCGCTTTCCAAAAAAATCAAGGTAACCTGATTTCAAGTTTTCTATACGTTTCAAGGTCCCCCGAAAACATTTTTTACTACTGTATTTGCATTTCTAGTTCATATAAAATAAAAGGTGCATTTCGAGTTTCAAAAAAGTATTTTGAAGTTCGTAACACCTGTTTAGTGGTTTTGGAAGCGACATATGCTATTTTGATATCTTCTGCAGGGTTTTGTGTCCTCTTTTTCGGTCTTTTTCTAGACTTCGATCTTTTTTGTTAGTTCCCTATCTATGGCTTCCACTACAGAGCAGGTGCAAGCTATAGTATTGTCTTTCATCGTGGTCTATTCTTCTTCCTTTTCATTCTTGTTCTTCTTCCATTTTATTCTTCTTCTTTCTGTAGTCAACGATCATGCGGGCTATTCAATCATCTTGTCCACTAAACAAAGACAGGATACGGGGAGCGTAGAGATGAGAACAAAGAGAAGAAGACACAAAGAAGAGGCCTGTGAATTTGTTGCGGGAGAACCGAAAAAAGTTTCGAATTGCCAAGTTTTGTCAGGTTTTCTACATAGTTATATTTATTCTCCTATAACTTCACATCATTTTTTAAAATTTATTCGTATCCATAATCATTATTATGTTTCCCACAACTATTATTTCAATGTTTATTGTGTTTTCAAAATATTCATTATTATGAAGTGTTTTTAATCTTGAAATTTTTAAAAACTCTTATGAAGTGAAAATGCACTTACTATTGGTAGTAGCGATCGTTTCGACCTGGTGTGGGTCATCATCAGACTCTAGAAACTTACTCTAATGTCAAGGTTATGTCCTTATGTTTTTAATCCTTCATTACAATCTCCTATTATTTCTTAGTAATTGGAAAAAATTCATAATCATATTCATTTTTTCCCCAACTATTCAAAAATATTTCTCATGCTTTTCCATTATTTCTATCGTTCTCCTTAGCTCTTACAATTTACATTTTTCTTAATTTCTTTCTACCGATATTCATCATTGTTCTTTTCCAAATCTACTCCAAAATAATATGTAATCTGTGATATCTATTCAAGTATCCAGGTTATTATTTCTCTTGTTTCATGAATTTTGAATCCTCAGTCACTCTTTATTACCTTATTCAAATTAATTCATCTTTATCCACTTCATTTTACAATTTTACAATACATGTATTCCATTATGTATTTATATTGTTATATGTATTCGTATTGTATCTAGTGTGTGTGAATGGATAAACTGAAAAATTGAAATTTCCCAATCATGCTTTTCTGTCCCCCCAATATCATCAGTAATCTGCAAGATCTACCCCGTGTGTTGATGAATGGATAAATTGAAAAAATGAAAATCCCTAATCATGCTCTTCTATTTCCCCCAACATTTATCTATTTTTTTATTCTTTTTTACAATGAAGCACAGATCGTAAGAGAAAAACTAAGAATACCTTGTCTATTTCTCTCCCCAATTTAGGAAACATTAAAAGTTCAAATGAGGTTATGTCTTCTAGATTTCCACAAAATTTTCTGTCCAAAAAAATTTATATACAAACCATTCTTTTTCAAAATAATAATAATTTATAACACTTAGTTATTTTCAAAATAGAGAATTTTCACTTACTTTTTAGTGAAATTTTTAAACACGAACCGAAAAACAAACATACTCCTAAAACTTCATCACTAATCTGCAATATCTACCCCCGTTATGTTTATGATAGTTATTTTAGGTTAGTTATTTTCAAAATAGAGAATTTTCACTTATTTTTTAGTGAAATTTTTAAACACGAACCGAAAAACAAACATACTCCTAAAACTTCATCACTAATCTGCAATATCTACCCCCGTTATGTTGATGATAAAGGCAACATAAATACACATATGAGGCTGTATAAATAGGCTATATGGCCTACTCTTTATAGGCTATATAAATTATGTCTAGAATACTGCCTTTCAGACTGTACTGTGACTTTATAGTCTGTTCAGGTCATCCATCCATTGTTAGTAAAGGACATAACTCAGTCTCCCTTCATAAGGTCGAGGTTGAAGTTTATGTTTCATGCAAGTATAATTCCTGCTAAATTTGCTACTATTCCAGTTGATATCCGTGCAAAAAAGTTTTATTTATTGGCTGGGCTCTGAGGAACAATGGGCAATCATGAGAAAGTTGTTTGTCGTAAGAATTTTTTGAGAATTCAAGAAGAGTGTGTTTGTTTTCAGGATGATATAAGGGCATTCTTTGCTGAAGAAGTTATAATATATAAATATGAGTTATGGTATCCGGTTGAGAGGAGTAAGCTAGTAACCGTTGAACAAAATAACGAAAAGTTGACTTTGAAATTTGATGTTTTGGACAATTTTTCTAATTTCAATTTTAAAATTGGAGATGAGTTTTCTCATAGTATATTAAACATAGAAAATAATTTTGTTCAAAGATGGATCCCCAACAGTCTCTGTCACTTTTGGTAGAGAGTTAGTGGGGAGGATATTTTTAATATTCTTTCCGAAGAATGGACATTGATATGTCCAAAGCTCTGCCAATTCATGTAGATGCATAACAATATAATTATCTATACTTATTATATTACAAATTACTTTTTCATATCATATACAGTTCAATAATTATTTTTTTAGTCTATATTATGTAAATTCATCTATAATTTTGCTGTATTGTAAGCTATTCTATATAAGTGTATAAGCCAGTATATATTGTAATCTACATAAATAAAGTACTCAATCAATCAATCAATCACTCTTACATAGTAGCCTATACTTGAGTATGATTCTCTCTATTATCATAGGTTAGAACTTAGAAGTAGCTACTAGATATGAACTAAGTAATTTAGATTTGTGCACATTACATGAGCACGTTGAACGTGAACTAGCATCATAAGGGCTAGGTCGCACAAACGCCTTTTGAATTTTAACCGTGATTAAACCACGTGATGCCAGGAGAACCAATCAGAGAAGACGCATTCTTTCCAAAAAAAAACTTCTATGATTGTACAGGTGGAAATTCCATCTAATATCCATCTAGCTGTTATTCTGTTGTCAATATTTGCAGTAGCAGAAGTCTTCGGGGTGAATTACAGCATTTAATTTGGATTTTTGTTTAATAATAATTGTAAATTCTATGATTGGTTTTGTTGTATTTAATCATGATTAAAGTTTAACAGATTTTGTGTAACCGGGCAAAGGTATGATTTGGTTCGAATGATTTCCATATTGCATTCGTTAACTGTGGGTTTACTAGCCTAATGTAAAACCATAAACTATGAGAAAATCACTTATCGTTTTACAAATTAAAATTGCCATGACTGATAGCTTACTCTCCTGTACATTATACAGTAGTGAAGGTACTATGATCTTAAAACTTACTAGCAATAATTAATTATTATTATAAGACACTGAAATAACGAACGGTTGTTTGCTTTCCCCACTACAGTATGTGGGACAAATCCTACACGAACTTGGTTCAGGGAACTAAGTTCCCTAGTGTATGGGGCCCTTCAGTAGAAGGAATCAGTTCGGATCTTAATCTTTCTAAATTCAAAATTAATTGTTTCAAGTGTTTGTGTTTTGTTTCAATGTGGAAGAAGTTAGTGAAGAATTGAAAAGTAACCTTTTATTTGGACAATTTATTTTATGAAATTGGGATGAAAAGAAGTTTTGGACTGTAGTCTGTTTCTTTGTCCTCAAGTTGATTATGAATGATGATGAATAAATAAAATTAATAAATAATATTATAGTAATTCATTATCATAGTAGCCTTTACTTGATTATGATTATCTGTATTATTGTGGGTTAGAAGTAGCCATCAAATATGAACCAAGCAATTTAAATTTGTGCACTTAATTTTCAAGAAGGGGGCAACTCTGTTTCAGACTTTTCTCTAGTCCAATTTCATCTATAGTAGATATTTTTACTATAGTGCGGTCCACGTTATAATGGCAGTGGATAAAGATAGAAGAATAGCGATGCCGATTCTCTGCATTAATTATATTTCTACACTGTCAAAAATATAATTGGCATCGTTGTGAACCTAGAAAAGGATAGTAACACCGGCTTTGTCGAATAATAGACAAGGATAGCGAAACCTAAGTTGATCAAATACTGTCATTATTACGTGGACGTATAGAATCACTTCACTTATATAGGATACTTTATTCAAATTAATGAAAACAATATAAAAACTTGTAGTACCCATTATCAAAAACTTTAAATTTTTTTAACAACTTGTTTCTACCATGGTTCATGATTTTAACTTCAAAAATGACCAATGGTCAAAACTAGTCGTTAAAATATTTTAAAGATTTCAATAAAGGGAACAAGTTTTTATTAATTTAGATTTTTACTGTAGTACATATTATCATAGATATACAATAGCATAAGTAGATATCCCATGGTATAGGGCGTTTATGTCGCAACTTTTACTGTTATTTCAAGCCGTAGTCCACGTAGTTCTTCCCCGTAAAGCTTTATGACGCTGGTAGTCTGTCATATTGTGCCGTTCATACACTCTTACCCGGGTCAAAACAGTAAAAATCGACAGTAATCGGCTTGAGATAACAGTAAAAGTTGCGACATAAACGCCCTATACCATGGGATATCTACTTACGCTAATGTTACTCTATGATATTATACTGTAAAGCAGATACTAAATATCTTCTTCTTCTTTCAAACAGGGATTAGGCTATTGCTTGTTCCGACTCACATTCAGCTTGTAATTAGAAAAAAAAAATAAATCAAGAATAAAAAATATATAAATTAATAACAGCTCCTCTACATGAAAGAATTATTCAAAATAGACGCAACTGGTGCAGTCATTTGGATAGAATGCCACCTGGGAGAATTCCCGTTGTAGTCCAAAACTATAGACCTACTAGACCTATACAGGAAAAAGAGATGTAAGGAGACCAAGAAAGAGATGGGTACCGGAACAGGTTAATTAATAAACCTAATCCCTGAAGTGAAGATGATGATGATGATAAATTAATAACATCAATATAATCTAATCTCATATAATCACTATCATCATAAGCTTCAATACAATCTACTGTTTTCATTTTATAATAAATGATGATCATCATTTTCTACTAACTTTTCTACTAAATATGAACCAAATGACAGTATTTTCAAAAAGGGGGGCCTCTCTCCAATGATAAGCCTACTCTCTTCTTAACCTCCTTCGACTTATATGACATTGAAGGACAGTACTTGGGGCATGAGTCCCAAGTCTGCACCACTCTGGGGGGGACAGGTCTTGGGACATCAGTCCTAAGTCTGGGGGGACATTGACCTTCGAGGACTTGCCAACCAACCCCCCTGCCCCCTGAAACCGTAACAGGGGTCACTGAGTGGCAGCGAAGTTGCATTGCACTCAGCTTCTTGTTTTGTTTTGCTTTACTTCTTTCTTTTTCTTTCTTTTTGCTCTTGTTTCTGCAACGGACCACCGATGCGTCTCTGATAGTCCCCCCCCTTATAAGGGGGCACTCACTGAACGGTGACCTGAGGTGAGCCCGTGCCACTAGGAAAGAGAGAGAGGAATAGTTAGGGTCGCACTGTTTCACTCGACTGCGTTCTTCATCATACACCGTTGACAGCACTGGTCAATTGCTTCTTGTTATACTCGTTCGTTTTCTTCTATCTCTGCTTCGTCTCCCTCTTCATCGTCCTCTTTCCTTCTTCTTTCACTCAACTTGTCGTCTGTTCCGTCATCTTCTCTTCATTTTTCTAATCTATGTTTGCTGTTTATTTCCTTATCCTACTTTTCTCCAAGATTTTCTCTCTTTATTCCTGTTTTTTTTTCTCCAGTTCTTGTGTTTTTTAGATTTTTCTCTAAGATTTCCTCTTCATATTCCTGCATTCTTTTCTTGTCCTCTTGTAGATTCATCTCCTAAGCTTTGTTCTTTTTTTCTTAGATGTTCCAAACTTCTTAGAGCAGTGTTCTTCATCTTCAATCCTCCAATCATCTTATTTTTCTCGTATTTTTAATTTTCTTTTGAAGGTCTCAGAATATGACGATTTCCTAAATTTTCCCTCCTATTTCTCTTCGGTTTCCTACTTTACCTGTAAGGAAAAGCCAAATATTTGTGATCTTTTCCTATTTGTCCAGCTAATAGTGACTCACTTTCTTTTTCAATGTCCCACCTAGTTTTCCACTGTCTCTTCCATTTTCTTCAAAATTATCTCATTTTCCTGGTTTATATTCTCCTCCCTTAGTTAAGTTAATCAGCATTCTCTTCTCAATCCCCTATTTGTTTCATGTTTTTAATCAATTCTCCTACTCATTATTTCTAATCTTCATTCATCTGAATCTCGTTGTTGTTGTTGTCTTCGTCTTCTTCTTCTACCCCTTCTTTTTCTTCTCCTTTTCCCCCTTTTTCATCTCCTCCCTCTTTTTCTTCTTCTCATTTTTCTTCTTATTTCTCTTCTCTCTCTTTTTCTTCTTTTTTTTTCTTCTTCTTCTTTTCCTCCTTCTCCTCCCTTAGTTAAGTTAATCAGCATTATCCCCTTTCCCTTATCCCAATCCCCTCTTTGTTTCATGTTTAATCAATTATCCTAATCATTATTTCTAATCTTCTTTTATCTGAATCTCTTTGTTGTTGTTCTTCCTCTTCTTCTACCCCTTCTTTCTATTCTTCTTCTCCCCCTTTTTCATCTTCTAATTTTTCTTCTCCGTCTTCTTCTTCTTCTTCTTCTTCTTCTTCTTCTCCGTCTTCTTCTTCTTCTTCTTCTTCTTCTTCTTCTTCTTCTTCTTCTTCTTCTTCTTCTTCTTCTTCTTCTTTTCTTCTTCTTCTTCTTCTTCTTCTTCTTCTTCTTCTTCTTCTTCTCTTCTTCTTCTTCTTCTTCTCCTCCTCCTCCTCCTTCTTCTTCTTCTTCTTCTTCTCTTCTTCTTCTTCTTCTCCTCCTCCTCCTCCTCCTCCTCTCTTCTTCTTCTTTTCTTCTTTATCTTCTTCTTCTTCTTTATCTTCTTCTTCTTCTTTATATTCTTCTTCTTCTTCTTCTTCTTCTTCTTCTTCTTCTTCTTCTTCTTCATCTCCGTCTTCTTCTTTATGTTCTCCTTTTCCAGCTCCATGATTCCTCTCAACAGAGAATCGGTTCAGCTGATCTGGCAGAACTGTACCTGACCACAGGAGGCAGCAAAACCAGTCAGGCACACGACACAACTATAAATTGAGACAACTGATCACTCCTGTTACCATTTGACTCACTCTCTCTCTCTCTATCTTCTTTACTCCACTCTCTTACAATTGTTTCCCCTCTTCTATCTCTCTTCTTCCTTCTATCACCATTATTCTATCACGTTCTCTCACTCACTCTCACTCCCCACCTCTCTCTCACTCTCTCTTTCTTTCTCTCTCTCTCTCTGCCTTTTCACTCCAATCTCCTACAATTATTCCTCCTCATCTTTCTCTCTCCCCTCTCCTATCCCGTTCTCTCTCACTCTGCCAAACAACTTCTGTAACTAGATCCCGTTGCAATTTTATTCTATACAATATTCTCCTCATATAATTCTCATCCCTCTCATTCTTCCACCACCCTCTCTCATTCTACTCCTTCTCCATACTCTCCCCTCCCATTTTTTATCAGCATATTTTAGTTTCTTCTCTGTCCTTCTTTCTCTTTCTGCTACACTATATCCTGGTCAATTTAATCGTACAATTTATACTTATGACTGTAGTCGATTGGTTTGTTTATTATACACGTGCAGAGGTCTTGAAAGGTTTAGAGCAGTTATTCTAGATGTGAAAAGACTAAGAGCAGTTATTCCGGATGCGAACGTTCTTTATTTTGTTGTCTCGCCTGTATTTGTGTGCTTATACTTAATGTTTATATCAAATCTATATCGGATGTGTTCTCACTCTGTAATGTTTAGTTGTACACTTTCGAATATCAAAACATTATCCTTATCCTATCATAACATATTGTTCATTGAGAACATTCCATTCACTCTTTAATAATGTAGACTTTCGAATATAGAAATCACACATTATACTTTCATAACTTGTCGTTCATTGAGAACAAAATATTGTTCACTCTTCAATGTTGTAGACTTTCAAATATCGAAACTTACTCATGATACTATCATAACAAATTGTTCATTGAGAAATTGAGTTCATTGTATAGCGAATGTATGTAGTGGCTCGGAATATTCATTCAAAATACTGATGATTCATGATCATAACAGCTTTGATTTGAAGTATTTTGATATAAACATTTTTACTTTTCTTGCCCTTTTACCATAGGTATAAGGAAAGTAATGCTTTCCGAAAAAAATTATGGTACCCTAATTTCTAAACGTTTCAAGATCCTCTAAGTCCAAAAAAGTGGTTTTTGGGTATTGGTGTGTGTGTGTGTGGTGTGTGTGTGTGTGTGTGCGTGTGTAGAAGATATCTCATCTCCCAATTAACGGGATGAATTGAAAATTTGGAACTTAAGGTCCTTACAATATAAGGATCCGACACGAACAATTTCGATCATATGTAATTCAAGATGGCGGTTAAAATGGCGGAAATGTTGTCAAAAACAGTGTTTTTCGCGACTTTATCGAAAATGGCTCCAACAATTTTGATCAAATTTATACCTAAAAAAGCCATTGATAAGCCCTATCAACTGCAACAAGTCTCATATCTGTAAAAATTTCAGGAGCTCCGCCCCATCTATGCAAAGTTTGATTTCAGATTCCCAATTATCAGGCTTCAGATACAATTAAAACAAAAAATTTCGAGTGGAAAAGATTGAGCATGAAAATTTCTACAATTAATGATCAGTACCATTTCCACCTAAAATTGAAAATAAGCTTGAAATTCGAGATAATGTGATTATTCAATTGCAAACTGTTGGCAACTGTTGATTCTATTAAATGATTCACTATGAAGAGATAGCAGACCTCGTATGTCTCCAGCGTTATTGTCCTGTCACCAGCTGGCTCAGATCTTTGTTGTTTACAAGTATACTTGAGATGCGCGTGAACACTAGCGTCAGGTGATAAATTTTCATAACGGCAAGGAAAGTTATGTGAGTGCGCCACACCAGATTTTATCCATTGAGAACATAGTTCATTCTTCAATGATGTAGGCTTTCAAATAAAAAAACTCACACATCATCCTATCATAACAAATTGTTCATATAGGAAATGAGTGTATTCTATAGCGAATTTATGTTGTAGCTCGAGAACTCCATTCAAAATTCTGAAACATGATCGTTTCAGTTATGATTTACAGTATTAACTAAAATTTAATGAAACTAAATTTAATGAAAATGAAAGTGATATGCTGATCCAAGACATAGATTTTCTCATTTTGAACTCTGAAATCTGAAATAGAGGTTAAGTGTAATCAATTGAAGATGGAGTAGACTGTATTACAATTAGAATTTAATCAATTAAATTGATTTGAGTAATTAGAATTTAGTCAATTAGAAGGGCAGTATTCAATTTTATAATGCTCTACCACAAATTGATTATACGTCAATATTATTAAAGGTTGGAATTTTTTAAGAGAAATGATGAAGATCTAGTTTAACACTCCGCAGTATGACAAAGCGAACATCCTACTCAAAAAGTGTGAAAAATGCTCCACTATATAAAGATTGAATAAACATTCTGGATGACCAAGTATTAGAATTGATATGAAACATTGCAACTTGTCAGTGATGTAGCTCTATTCCATGGGAAAACAAACAAATTTATTCGACAAATAATAGGATAAATTAGGAAGATGGTAGAAAATCATCTTTATTTTCAAATTTTCCCCTGAATTATTCATGACAAGCCACCACCAGATATCAAACGCTTAATAAAATTTTCAACAGCAAAAAATTGCGGCGTAAATTTACGTCTTGGAAAAAATTTATTCCCAAGAGGAGAAGTTATAATAGATTCAAATGGGGGAAATACAGAGGAAGCCAGTAATTGAAGATGGGATGAGTTGAAGTGAAAAGAGGAAGAGAAGAAAAAAAAGAGAATGAGAAAATATATTGAGTGGAACAACAAGTATGAGACATAAAAAATGAGATAATAGAGAGGAGTTTGAATGATTAAATTGTAGAAGAGATATCTCAAAAGAATTATGAGTTTTTTAAGGAAGAGTGGGTAAGGGGATTGGGTGGAAGAGCGAGAGAGAGTGAGTGAGTGGAAAAAGCTTCGAAGTGTGCAAAGAGAGAGGAATTAGCGCATTTCCGTAGGTAACAGCTCTCCGAGGTTGGAAGGAAAAGCCACAAGCCTTTTGCAGGCCGGAAAACTTTTCTAGTTCTCGTCTATTTTCCGACTTTTCCGACGTTGTTCGTTTCTCATGCATTTTCAGTTTTCTTTTGTAGAGTGGTAGCAGCCACTTCTCGATTCCGACGGCAATTGTTTGTTTTCGACGCTGATCTCAAAGAAAAACTGTGCTAAAAAGACAGGAAAAACGAAGAAAAACCGCGCTGGCGAAAAGAAAATTCAATATTCTCATCCAGTTATGGCGTGTAACAGAAGGCTTTCATATTTCAAGTTCAGATAGAATTCATGGTGGTTGGAAAAAAAATGGGTCAATGGATGATTATGAATTTCAAGTTCGAAACCTCTTTTGTAACTTGAATCTCCTAGATTTTGAAAAAGGTGTGAAGTAGAAATTTAGAGATTGTAAAGGTACGTTTGAACTTGTGCGAGTATATGAATTTCAAGTTCAAGACCTCTTTTTAAACTTGAATTCCACAGATTTCAAAAAAGGTTTGAAGTAGAAATTCAGTGATAGTAAATGGGTATGTTTGTACTTGTATATGGCAAAGATTTTTTTGATATATATGATATATTCTTATAACCACAGTGATTAAACTTATTCGAGTGATATAACTATAATGCTTGTCTGTGATATAACATATGAATTTTTGAATCGAAAAATATCATGGATCTAATCATACAATAATTAATATTTATGTATAATATTTTATTTTACCAGTTTCGAGTACTAAGTAGAAAGAATTTGTTATCATTCGAATTGTAATCTTTCTAAATTCAAAATTAATTGTTTCAAGTGTTTGTGTTTTGTTCAATGTGGAAATTAGTGAAGAATTGGAAAGTCGCACATAACTTAATTTGGACAATTCATTTTATGAAATTGGATCAATAGAAGTTTTGGACTGTGGTTCTGTTTCTTTGTCTTAAGGTGATTGTAAATGATAAATAAATATATAAATTAATTAATACAAGTAATGGTATAACATTTGGGAACCCACCTGAAGTCTCAATCCTGCAGATATTATGTTAAGAAGTCCTTTTATCCTTTTAAATATTATGTTATTGTTATTTGGGAGAGGAATGGCACAAGGTTACCTTATTTTCCTCTCTTAACATTTTGATAATGTACCTATTGTATAAATGAATAATAATAAAGAATAAATGGATTCACGAATAATGCTGAAATTTGAGGGTATAATCACGTTCAAGTGAGGAATTCAAATCGAAATAGAACAAAATGATTATCATCCTTCTATCATACTGTAGACTGTACTCAATATTAAAAATCTGATAATCCAAATAATTTAAATTTAAGCATTTGTTGACATTATTCTATAGACTTATTAATTTCTGAACAAATAGACGTGGAGGGATAAGCAACTACAATATACTGTAGACTGTAACGAAATTCAATTTTGTTAATCCACATAATTTGAATACAAGCATTTGTTGACATTATATCATAGACTATTAATTTCTGTACAAATATACGTGAAGAGATAGGACACTACAGGAACTCTAAACTGACACAACTAAACTGAAAATCAATGAAATCAATACCATAACCAGTTCCAAATCTATAATGGATGACAATCATGCCTTGGCTTCAAAGCTGAATAGCTTTAGCGGAACAAATTAAGCTAATCACTTATATACAGAGAGTCTAGAATGTAGAAGGTGTGTATATAGAGAGTATACCTGTATATAGAGCGCTCTCGGCTTGTATTGTACAATACAGGGTGCCCCATTTAAACCCCCCAACCCCTCACCAGCGCTTAATCGAAGACCAACTTCCGCCATTTTCAATTTTGCGCATATTAATTGGCAGTGTGTGCATTATTTCCTGGTATAGATATACTATAGACAGTTACATTCGGGTTTCACTTTCATATAAATAGGTATATAGGAAGGTTCTAGCTTGTTGCGGTGGAGGTCAATGATTTTGAAAAAGAGATTATTATTTTGTAATATATTCTGCAACAATAGTAGTGTTTCACTTTTAGAGAAGAATTTCGACATTTTTTCCAAGTTTTGAGAGATCTATCTAATTTGTAACTCGGAACAACGCTTTAAACTCAATAACCATTTTTGTTCTCTCAGGGCAACTAAGTCAGGGCTGACTAATATCAGGGCACCGAGCTTCGCTCGTTATTTTTATTAATTTATTGATTAACAGAACACAATTCTCTAGAATGATAGTGTTTATATTTCACAGCTGGCTATTATACGTCAGCTTATGAATTTCGGGGATGCGATATTTTGATTTTCCACAGAATCACTCGCTCACTTTTTACCATCCACAGACGACGAAAGTCTCAGCTGTTTCAGCCAAGGATGAATTATCCTTTTTCAATGTCGTTCAGCGAGTTTTCCCAAGGATTGGACCTAGTGCAATCGAATTTTTATATCATAAACCTACTATGTTCCAAATTTTGTGAAAATCGTTAGAACCGTTTTCGAGATCCGTTGAACATGAATAACCAGATATGAATATAAATAACCAGATATAAACATACAGTAATTGCTCGCTTAATATAATAGGATTGAGCAAAGGTACTCCTGAAGTATTTATAGAATTGTTAATGTGGAGAACATATCATAATAATTATTTTATACATTTTTTCGGAGATGAATATCTCCAATGAATTAAAAACAGATTTGGAAGTCAATATACATGAGAATGATACCAGGAGCATTTATTATTTATTTATTTTTTTGAAATTGAAACTGAAATTTCATCCACAACATGTTTTACAAACGTTTGAATCTTAATTTTGTATCACTCAAATCTATCTAAGATTAAAACGACGCGTGTTTTGTTGGTAGAGTTGTTGACTCTATGACAGTATTCCAAAAGTACCATTGATTTGATTAGTAAATGAATTGAGATATTGTATTGTCTCTCATATTACAGTACAACTATTGAACTATTTTATATATCACGTATTTTTTCAATGCTTTGTTTCCGATCATAATATGTGTGTTCCAAAGCCAATACTCTCTCTCATCTTCCTTCACGGTTTCTTGTGAAAAATTTAGTAACACAGTGAAAAAACCCATCATCCCATTCAGTTTTTGAAAACTTTATAATAATATCTATTTTCAAGATTCATTTTATACGTATTTTTCCTCTGATATCTACAAAGGCTTACACCATAGGCTTCTTGCTGCAAAGGCAGCATCTATAGAATCTATAGAGTATAGATTTCTGTGATAGCTAGTAGATATTAGCACTTACAAATTGTATAGATACAAGTATAAGCGCATTGGATTAATAAATTATATCGGTTTAATTTCCTTCAATGTTCATATTTAATTGGTGTATGGTTCTTTCTGAGCTTCTTTCAAATAATCTCTATGATAATTTTCAACTGTTCATTGTATTACATGTAGATATACTCAAGCTGCGTTTACACCAAAGTTCTTAACAAAATTTCAATAATTTAATCCTTATAGATTCTATTAGATTTAACATAACTTTTCTGAAAGCTATCAATATTTTCCTATCCTTCTAATCTATATAACATATCATTTAATGGGATGTTCCAGGACGTTCCTGTCAGGTAGTTACGCCTATTCGCCAATTTAAGTAAAAGTAAATTTTATACAGCAATGATATATAATTTTCAAAACATTTTTTCATCAACAGCGATCGAAAAACATCCTAGTACGAGAACATTTACTTCTCATAAACCTACTTAAATATCTCAAAATATATTCCTAATTATTTCTTTCTTTGCAGGTAAGAATCTGCGCCATTTTTATGACGTCATTCCACGTTTTGGGTTTACTGGCTGTTATTTGGTTTTGTGATGGTAAGTACTCAACCAAGTCCTAGTTCTAAATTCTTGTTTCAAGTAGACTTGATGATCTCCATAGTAAATTCAAAATCCACCAATGAAAATTGATGCTCCAGTAAATGAGTTCCAAGAATTATTTGGGTTTGTGTATGATTTTGGATCTGGCTTCCGAGAAATCCAGGTTTTTCCTCGTGAAGAATGGGAAATATCAACGGAAAAACCCTCAATGAAAGTTGCTAATTGGTACTCTCTTTCTGACAAAACAAAAACGTTTCACGTGGGATTATCTCTGAGATGATTTTCCTCCAATTTGGAGTTTATGAAGAGCGTCTCTCTTGAAATATCACAATTATTATTTCATTTCTTCCATTGAAGGTTGACATTTGTTTCATTTCATTCATGGTTGACTTTGCTCTGTTGATCTATTTGAAGATAATAATAAGAGTAGTATTTATTTTCTTCTATGATAGCCTTTTGACGCTTGAAGATATAGGATAGACCCTTGCATAGTTGATTATAGACACAGGAGAAAGGCTAAACAATAATTTCTGAAACACTTATTGACATGGGCTTCTTTTAAATTAATAAAATAAAATAAATCTTATAGCACCCTTTATTTTTTAAAAAACTTTAACTGTTTTAATTTTTTTTTTTAAAATAAAGGGTGCTATAAGATTTATTTTGTTTTATTAATAATTTCTGACG